>NC_135551.1:4686962-4771962 GCF_964340395.1 Glandiceps talaboti
TCACACCGGAAGTTAAACTTTGTTCAGATAAATGTATTCAGAACTAGAATAAGTATGTAAAAGATTAGAATCATCTGCAAATAGACGGAAATCAAAGAAAGAGGACGAGTTTGGAAGAACGCTTACGTAGATTAGAAACAATTTAGACCTATCACGGAACCCTGAAGGATTCCTGGTGAATAGAACATTTTGCCGACGAATAGCCATTTGACTGGATACATTGAGAAAGATAACTTTGGAACGATTGTTGGCAAGACCCCTAGACCCACACTGATCAAGTTTTGATAATAAGATGACATGCTTTATTGCATCGAACGCTTGTCTTAAGTCAATGAATACCCCTAAATTAAGATTTTCCTTGTCAATCTGCAAAATTGCAAAAGGTAATTTACTAAACTGATCAAAATACTTGGTAGTTTTTTTCTGAATCCATACTACTGTTTGTGGAAGATATTTTGAATTTATCAAGGTAAGAAGTGATTTACTAGATAATGACTTCAACGTTTGCATGATTGTCCATCTAAAAATGTTTGTCCCCACTATGTATGTATGTATGTATGTATGTATGTATGTATGTATGTATGTATGTATGTATGCATGTATGAGTGTATGTATGTCAATCAATCAATCAATCAATCAATCAATCAATCAATCAATCAATCAATCAATCATTCATAAAGAATTTCTATAGCGCCAGATTCCAAAAGATAAGTTCTGTTCAATGGCGCTTGAAAGGTTCAAGCCACACAATATGCTAGTTTGAAAAGATGTGCTTTCAATATGTTCTTAGAATTAAAGTTTCCAGATTTGATATGGTAAGCCATTCCAAACTTTTAGAGCACAGTTTGCAAAAACATGGCTTCCATGCGTCTTGTTGTTAAATGTTGTTGAGACCAACAAGCCCTTATTAACCGAACGGAGGGAACATTGTGGTGTGTATGACTTTAATCAAATCACTGATGTATGCTGTGTTTTATTGTGCAGAACTTTGTAAGTAAGCAGAAGAATCTTGTAATTTATCCTGAAGTGAACTGGCAACCTATGTAGATCTTGCAGGATGGGTGAGATATGGGTGAATTTCCTTGAACGAGTGACTACTCTAGCAGCGGTATTCTGAGCACGTTGGACAAGAGAGATAGAATTAATAGGAAGTCCGTAGAGTAACGCACTGTCATAATCCAGCTTGGTTGACAAAATGACATGGATTAATGTACCGTATGACAGTTCTTATTTGTTAGATACTTCCTGATGGATCTGATCCGACAAAGATGATTATAAATGGAATTGCATGTAATCTTGATGTGATGGTTCAGCATATGGTTTTTGTCAAAAGTAATGCCAATATTCCGTCCTGTGTTAACAACAGATACAGAAGCTGATCCAATTGTAAGATGGTCTATTGGATCAGGCAGTATGTTGAATTTAGAGCGAGCGAGGAGAATCTCTGTCTTCGAATCATTCAGCTGCAACTTGCAATTGGTTGCTGCCATCCATGCTTTTATGTCACAGATGCAAGTTTCAATTGAATACACGGCTGAGGAAGCATTGTCATATGAGAAAGCCAAGTATAGATTATTATCATCTGCATATTGATGAAACTGTAGGTTGTGCTTGCAAATAAGTTTACCCACTGGATATATGTATATTGTGAAAAGAAATGGGGCCCAGAACTGACCCCTCCGGTACCCCCAAGGCAAGGCATGATTCTTAACTGACTGAAAGCGATGTTGGAGATAAGCCTCAAACCATTTGAGAGCTACACCAATGATACCAAGTTTAGAAAGTCTATTCATCACTAGTATAGTGTGGTCAATAGTGTCAAAGGCAGCTGACAGGTCCAATAAGATGAGTAGAACGTATGTATTAGACTCCATTGATACATCGATGTCATTGTACATTTTAAGAAGGACACTTTCAGTACTGTAATACTTCATATACGCTGACTGTAATGGTGCTAGAAGATTGTAAGTCGGTTAGATAGTTATTTACTTGAGCTGCAACAATCTTCTCGAGGACTTGGGTGAGAAAAGGCAAATTAGAAACTGGTCGACATTTCTCGAGTATGTTACTAAAGATGGTTTCATGAGTATTTGGATAACAACCGCAGCCTTGAAGACATCTAGTACTTCGCCATTTTCAAGAGAGAAATTCACACAGTCATAGTGATAAATGGAAGCAGTGGATAAAGACAACGTGACGTTGGAAGTGGATCGAAGCAGTGTCATGAATTTGTAATTACCGTGTTTGGGTTCAGACATGACGCTATTTATACATATCGCCAAACATCTAGTTGGAGATAATCGCAGCATGACTTTGCAGGCATTTCCATGATGACCTAACGAATATATTGTGCAGTTGATGACTTATAAGATGACAACATTAATGTGATCTGAATTTCAAAGTCCATGAACTGAGAAGATATTGCATTTGAAACTAGTTTATGACGAATGTTATCGATCTTAGTTATGAAGTATTGATTGAACCGTTCAACAAGTCCAAGGATAATGTTAAGCATTGGCAGCTGCCCTCCTGAGCTTTTGTAAAAAAGAAAGAAAAAAAGCTACTTTTTGAATACATAACCTCCACCTCTGCCCCCCCCCCCCCCCCACTTTCCACGAGGGCAAACACTGTATACAATAATATAACGTACTCACTACAGCGTGTGTTTACGTTTGTGTTTACCATCAACAATTTCACCATGTGAAGCAGCTTGAGAGACGGATAATGCACTTTTTTTATCTGTTGTTGTGGGAACATTATCTCTGAAGGTAGGGTGATTAGTTGCCATGGCAATATGAATTGAATGGTGCTAAACAGATGATTGATAATCAGTCCGGCACCACTCCAAAACCATAGGGGCGTGTAATATTTCATAAATTGTTGTTTTCCAGGTCTAAAGACTAAATATAACAACCTTTTGACCATATATATATTCCTACCTGTAAGGAGAAAAGAGTATATTTCTACTTGTGTAGATATTGACACATTAGTAGCAGCAGGATTCGTACGATATTTTCCTAAGAAAACGGCAATCTAAGTAATAACACGTGCCCCTGTGTCCAAAACGAAAGGTTACAAAACCTCCACAGTCGGAGTGTTCCATTAATGAGATATTAATGAGATAATGCGGAAGCCGCGAACTTCGCTTGAAGAAGGGTCTACTATGGGTGCATTTCTGCCTAGGTTCGTAGGTCTAGAGACATATCTTGGACATTGTTAGAACGTAAACATCTATGATGGACAGTTCTATAAATCAGCTTATCAGACATGAGAAATCAAAATATAATTGCCGTATGATGAAAATGGGTTACCCTAAAGCGAATGACAACCCGAATGACAGAAAGCGAATGACAGCATTTCCCGTATGTAAACAGTGGAATGACACCCTTTTTACATTCAATTAGTTGAATGACACAAGTGGAATGACAGCCGCCACTCGATAGCATAAGTGGAATGACAGCCTTTTCAATACTTTGCAACTGGAATGACAGCATTAACAGTATGTAAGCAGTGGAATGACACCCTTTTCTACATTCAGTTAGTTGAATGACACCCCTCCACTGTTAAACAAGTGGAATGACAGCGCCACTCTATAGCAAAAGTGGAATGACAGCCTTTTCAATGCTTTGAAACTGGAATGACAGCATTTCCAGTATTTAAACAGTGTAATGGCACCCTTTTCTACATTCAGTTAGTTAAATGACACCCCCTCCACTCTTAAACAAGTAGAATGACAGCCGCCACTCTACAGCATAAGTGGAATCACAGCATTTCCAATGCTTTGAAACTGGAATGACAGCATTTCCAGTATGTAAACAGTGGAATGACACCCTTTTCTACATTCAGTTAGTTGAATGACACCCCCTCCACTCTTAAACAAGTAGAATGACAGCCGCCACTCTATAGCATAAGTGGAATCACAGCATTTCCAATGCTTTGAAACTGGAATGACAGCATTTCCAGTATGTAAACAGTGGTGGAAGAAACGCATAGTTGTCTACACAGATAATATGGCAACTCTCTATATGATAAACAAAGGTACTTCTACCAACAAACTAGCAAATGACCTGGCTAAGAGAGTTGTTTGGCTATCAGCTACATCTAACAATGAGCTTCTTGCGAACCAATCATTACCCCTTGCGGAATTGGAACAATCACATGACCAGCAACTCATATTCTGATTTACTACAGGCACTGTCAACTGGCAATTTCGACAACTGGGTGAAGACTTGGAAAGGTATACTAGTAAACAGGCAGCATACGCCGTGACGACAAAACGGACATACAATTCACAGAAGAAAGCTTACCCGAGGTTCTATCTGTATTTTGGAATAAATCCTACACCATGTTCAGAAGTGAATATTGCACGATACTCATCCTTCCTTGCAAGGACTTTGAAATCATCAAGTATACCTAGTTATCTGGATATAGTGAGGCTAATTAAGGCATGCCGAAATTGGCTTGCCTAACCCACTAGAAAACAATTGGCTGCTAGCAATGGTAAAGCAAGGCATTGCACACACACACACACACAGCGAGGTCCCAAAACCAAAGATTTCCTATGTCTCCCCAAATTCTGAGGAGCATTTACTCACATCTAGACCTCTCTATCCCTTTCAATGCTACTTTCTGGTGCGCATGTGTGATTGCCTTCTTCACCTTTGCTACGAAGTCAACACTTCTTCCTATATCGCAAGGCAAACATGACCCTAAGAGGTCACTATGCAGACACGATATACTAATAACAGACACGGGTGCCACGTTCATTATTAAACATACAAAAACTATACAGTTTGAACAAAGAATCCTTCAGATTCCAATACCAAGAATTAATGCAGGGGCATCTGGGTTTTCGTGTGAAATGCAGGTTAATTTTATGAAACATATATGGTTACGTTCATTATAGGACCATATATATATAAAATACAGGGGCTAAAAATAAAATTTGGCCCCAAGACCCTATTCTTAACCATTGGTTAGGCAATGAAAACCCATGAATCCATGATTATAGTCAACTTCCATTTATATGGCCTTAGCAACAGCCAACAATGCCAGTAATGTTTGCAAAGATAACAACATTTTTCGTTAGTCAGGTAAAAAATAATAACAAAACATGTATGCAAATATGCCTATCAACAAGACCATGTCCATAGCAACAGTCAGAACATTACGTATATTGTAAAGATAACAACAGTAATTGGTAGGTATATTTAAGGGCTGTCTTAATTCTGTTTCTCGTGACTCAAATGAACCTAAATGTCTTCAATTAGATGAAAAAAATTAAATCGACGCCCTCTATGGCAGGGTTAGGAAACTCACTCACTTTGACTCACGACATTTTGTTCTGGTGTGTTTATACGCTCCGAATGATGATAACCCGGAGTTTTTTGATGACATGAACACAAATCTTGTGAATTTTTGTGATGTGTCTGCAGCTGTTATCTTTTGTGGCGATTTTAATACTATTCAAGATGTGAATCTCGACAAAGCTGGAAAGAATGCAATTAATTATCAGCAGGCCAGTGGAATAGATTATATTGTTACGGATGAGAGAATACAACTTTTTAATATTCGCTAAGTTTTGATGTTTTGCGAGGTCACCGTGAACTCTCAGCTGTTATGAATTAATACTTAGAACAAATGTTTGCATTTCGCGAATAGTATTCTTCTAAGATGACAACATTAAGTTATTATAAGATCAACGGTGTCAACTAATGACTAATTACAGACAGTTGGAAGTACAATGACGTGATCACATTGTTTAGCTAGTTTTCATATTTGTCAATATCATTTGCATTGAATTAAGGCGACGGCAATACTTCCGTTTTAGTCATTTATGGTGTTGATTATTTTATCACCCAATCATTTGAGTATTGTATATTTTATGTTTATAAGAATTTAATGGAATAATAAAATTATGGATTCAGTCTTTTGGAAGAGACGGTCCGAGGTCAGGAGCTTCGATCTGCTCCGTGGCCACTTCTAAATGATCCAGGTTAACCATGAACATTGTGTGTAGTCTGAGCTAATTCCCTAAAAGTCCAAATCGATCCCGTGTACAGAGTGGAGAGAGAGAGAGTAACATTGAAGGAGGGTTACGTTAACAGTAGAGGTATCCCACTAATTTGTTACAATATTTTGCTCCCTTTTTCTTTTGTTCCTAAAGTTACAATGGCAACAATTGAAGAGACTTTTCGTTCTGACAATTCTTTAATATGTGTTGGCTTCGAAACTAGTGATATTCCTAGGGGAAAAGGCTATTGGCATTTTAATCTGTCTCTTTTAAGTGATCAATATTTTGTAACTCAATCGAGACGTTTTATTTCTGATTTTTTTTGACATTAACAAGGATACAGCAAACCCCCACTCTGTTTGGGATGCATTCAAATGTGCCTTTAGAGGACACAGTATTAAGCATGGTTAGGAATAAGAAGAAGAGGGAAAAGGAAAATCAACTCACTGACGAAATTAGTAAATTGCAGTGTAACGCTGATTCCCAGGATCATGTTACTGGCGATATTTTACAGCAGTTGCATATAAAACAGGAAGAACTCTAGACTATTTACGCAGATAGAACAGCTGGTCTTATACCTGCGCAAAAGCTCGTTGGATGTCTATGGGTGAGCGCCCTACGAAATATTTTTTAAATCTTGTCCACAGAAACTACTCATGTAAAAATGTTATCAAATTAATCAAGTCGGACGGTACTATTTTAACTGATCCTTGTGACATTTTGAGTGAGGAAGGTGATTTTTATAGTAAGCTTTATTCATTCAATGAGCCTCCGTTACCTCTAACGAGGGACAACTGTAAAGATTTTCTCCCTGAATCTGGGCACAATCGCCTTAGTGACACCAAACGAGACCACTGCGAAGGTTTCATCACTGCCAATGAATTATTACAGGCAATTAATTCTTTTCCTTCAGGCAAATCACCAGGTTTGGATGGTATTCCAATTGAGGTTTACAAAGCTTTTTTTCCCGCAATTGTGTCAACATATGCTACTCTGCTTTAATTATTCGTTTGAAAATGGAATGTTATCCTTGTCTCAGAGGGAGGGTTTGCTGTCATTGTTGTTAAAGCAAGATGCTCAAGGAAAAGACAAAGATCCTGTTTTTCTTAAGAATTGGCGTCCACTGACTCTTCTGTGTTGTGATACTAGAATTTTAGCTAAATGTCTATCACTTCGTGTCAAACGTGTTATTCTAGACATAGTTCATGAAGACCAATCTGGGTTTATTCATGGTAGATTTATAGCAGACAATATTCGTAGACTTTTGGAAATAATAGACTATTATGATAAAGAAGATATGCTTGGTCTTTTTTTTATTGCCGATTTCGAAAAAGCATTTGATAAAGTTAGGTGGGACCTTATCATAAACAGTCTGGAATTTTTCAACTTTGGTCCCTCATTTGTGTCGTGGATTAAGGTGTTGCACAATAATATATCCAGCCGAATCATTAATTTAGGTCATATATCTGACCGATTTATCCTTCACAGAGGAGTCAGACAAGGATGTCCATTGTCTCCATATTTATTTGTTATAGTAGTAGAACTCCTTGCGATAAGAGTTAGAGGATGTGAAATTATTATGGGTTTGACAACTGGGTTAGTTGAAAACAAAATATCTCAATATGCCGATGATACTAATTTTCCAGTTCAGCCCAATCCGGAATCTTTCAATGAGTTAATTTATACTTTGAGTCGGTTTTCGGTTATATCTGGGCTTAAGCCTAATTATGACAAATGTAAAGTAATGCGTATTGGCGCTTTGAAATGTACTCGATTTTGTATTGATACTGTTTATCCACTTGAGTGGACTGATGGGGCAGTTGATGTTTTGGGTGTACATATTCCTATTGATATATCACAACTACTTGATAAGAATTTTAATCATCGGTTGGAAAAGGGGGGGGGGGGAGATACTGCAGCCATGGCGGGGCGGGGCCTTACCTTATATGGAAAGATTTCTCTTATAAAGGCACTAGTTGTGTCACAATTTACTTATCTTTTCATGGCTCTCCCTTCTCCCAGTTCCATTTTTTTTCAAAAAGTATAATTCGTTAATCTTTAAGTTTCTCTGGGATGGAAAACCGGAAAAGATAAAAAGGCGTGTTATTTTCAGTAACTATGACAAGGGTGGTCTTAATTTGACAAACCTTGATGCTTTTGACAAGTCGTTAAAAGCTAGCTGGGGCTTGAGAATTATACGAAATAATAATTTGTTTTGTTCTAAATGGTATAATTATATCCTTTTGAAAACCGTCGGTCCGCTTTTACAGTATGCCAACGTTAGTAGTTGCGACCATGGCATCTTGGACCCTGTTCATTCGACTTTCTTAAAAGAAATTATTAAAGCATGGCTGCAGTACAATGACACATCCTCATTAGTCAACACGAAGGATGACGTGTGTCAAGAATTGATCTGTTATAATTCTAAAATACGTATTAATAACAAACCAATTCTTTGGAATTCTCTGATTTCAAATGGTGTTGCTTTCGTTAATGATCTTATAGACGTGGAATGTAAATTTTATTCTTTTGTTTATTTTACAAGAATTTATGCATGGTAATATTTGCACAAATCATGAATATAAACAACTGTTATCAGCTGTACCCCAATTTTTTGAAAAGGTTACTTGCTAAGGAGGGTATTCCAAAGCTACAAGTGTGTCTTCCTAAGTTTCGAAACACAAAGTCTCTGTCCGATAAGAAAATTAATAGGGATATGTATAATTATTTTCTGAATACTATTGCTGCCGGTGATATCCCTTTACACATTGTTCGCTACTGGCATGATATTCTTGACATTCCGATACCAATATCTACCTTGCTTGTTCTTCCATTTATAGTTACAATTGATGTGAAATTGAGATATTTTCAGTATAAATTGATCATGAAGATTTTCCCTACAAACAAATTATTGTTCACTTGGGGCATTGTAGACTCACCTTTATGTACTTTTTGTAATGAGGTTGTAGAAGGTTACTATCATCTCTTTTGGGATTGTACGCATGTAAGCAAGTTTTGGATTTCAGTTAAAGAATGGTATTTTTCAATAACGCATACTCAGTTGCCTCTAAACGCACTTTATTGTATACTTGGTATCTTGGAAGATGTTACTGCATTGGATAATTTCGTTTTTCTTTTGGTACGTTATTTTATTTTCAAATGTAAATATAGTAATTCAATCCCACGGATTGAAGCTTTTAAGAAATACTTTAGATATACTTACAAGATTGAGGAAAAAATTGCAACATCAAAAGGCAAAATAGGTTTACATTTACGAAAGTGGGGTGTTTTTGTGGAATATTTTGAAGAAATGTAGGTTTGTTTAGTACTTTTTTTCTATTTCATTTCTTTCTTTTCTTATTACTTTCTGCTCTGTAACTTTTTTTCTTTAATTAATAAAAAAAATTAAAAATTAAAAAAAGAAGAAGATAACAACAGTAATTGGTAGGTATATATAAGGGCAGTCTTAATTCTGATTCTTGTGACCCAAATGACCCAAAATGTCTTCAATTAGATGAAAACATTTCAATCGACGCCCTCTATGGCAGGGTTAGGAAACCCATGAGTGCGTATCTGAATGAAAATTATCGTTTATCGCTGAAATTTGGGCAAATTCAATAAAAGAAACAGTTCAAATGTTCCTTCTGACTTTACTTGCCATTTCTAAGTCATTCAGAATGTTAAAATATAATTATGAATTGAAAGTATCACCAACAAGTACTCATAAACTTACTATTTTTAATTTGTTTTATTTTAATCTTTAACAGACTCACAGACAAATCATTTTAAAGATTTTACTATGACAAACATAAAATTAAAGGCCATATGTGGATAAACATACAAAAATGGACAATGTCTCATATGTCTGGCCCTAGCAACAATGCCACACCCATAGAAACTTCCAAATGGGGATATATATTGCAAAGATAACAACAGGGATGGTTAGGCAAGTGGGTACAATTTTAGAATAAGACCATGCCAATAGCAACAGTAAACATCTGTAAAGTCAAAATCTAGGTCATTCAATAGTGACACCAGGCTGTATATATACTATATTAGTTTCTACAAATGAACTTCAGTCTACCAAGTGATCTCTTATACAAATCTATGACTGTTTGAAAACCGGTATGTATGGAACTTAAGAAAATGAAATATTGTATAAATTTAATGACGTGTGTATATCTTAAATTTGTATTTTCCAAATCTATAAATAAAAATAGCACCAATGGCATTGTGGCACAACTGTACAGTTTATTCACACACTGATCCACGCTATGTATAGGTGTTCATTAGCAGAATGTTTATCCAGTTACCTATCCAACCCTATTGTTATCCTTTACTATATTAATGAGTTATTTACATAATGGTTTTGCCGTAATTAGGCTATATCTTAAGAATGCACGCTCATTATAACGTTGCCATTTTTTAACTGCACTACTTTTTCTTTTTTTCTTTTCTTTTTTACAGCCATACTTGTAATTGCAGTACCTTTTGATTTATTTCAAATGTGAAGCGCCTATGAGCACTGTCGTGGATATATGGCGCTATATAAATGTTTATTATCATTATTATTAGTATTTTTTTAATTCAATGTAATTAAGTACATACATTAAGGATAACAAAGTGCATGTGTCATAACGTTTGATAATACCGCATAGCTTGTAATGTTAATGAGTTTTTTGCATAATTAGTGATTTTCAGTAATTAGGCTAGATCTGAAGAATGTACACTTAAGGATGCACTTATCCTCTGGTGTTATATGGATGTGTGAGCTGATTAAAAATATGCACTTCTGATCTCAATAGATATATTACTTAATCGATAAAATAGAGAAAATATCATTGTATACTAGTATATGTATATTTCTGCATGTAATACCTCTCAGTATCGAAATAATAAACGGTTCATGCATATATTCGGAACAGGCAGCCCTTGGGGGTCAGCTATGAAACGGTGATGCGAAGCCAATGGTTAACCGAATCTCCACTAAAACTAAATCGAGCTGTACGACATTAATACACGTACAATTACTGAAATTTAACTAGCAAATTACAGTCTACCATCTTTGAAACAAGTGAATATATCCATCGCCCTTTTGTAATAAAACTTGGCGAATCTCATAGGGTGAACTAACCTAGATCGTGGTGGTGTCTGTGGATGGTAGGCTGGTAGCCTGAATGAAAATGAATGAGTACTCTTAGGTAGGTTTTATTTGAGTAGACGTGGTTACAAGGACAAAATAGTTGACAAAACAACTACTTGAGTGGTAGACCTGATTATTTTTTTTCAAAATTATTGTCTTGTATTAAATTGATTTTACTGGCACGAAATAAGAGATTCAGTTGAGGTTTACTATACGAAAGGTCAAGTTTACCCTACCTGTGACCCACCTAACTACCATCTCTGTCAAGGGGTAGTACGAGACAATGTGATACTTTTGACTTCACAGCCCCAGGGGAGAGGTCACCGGGGGTGAATTAATTCAAAGGTGTCACTTCGTCCCATACTCACCACATTTACACATCCTCTGCTAAAGATTTACACCGGTGGAAAGACATGGTCAAATATGACTGTTCGTATAGTGAACTAAAATGGTGGACTCTAGTGAAAGATACAGCGGGTTGAAAATACACCAAACTCAACTTTTACTGAAGAGGATATGAACAATAAGTTCCAAAGCTACGTTTTATTTATTGATGTAATAACTAATGGATATGCTATATCATGTCTGGTAGCGCAGAATCTTTCTTTCTTTCATCGAAATTCTAAAATAAAACAGAATAAAGGACGATGTAGAATAAAATAAAGATAATAAATTCAGTATCTGAAGAATATCTTTTACAATATTTCAAAAGGAACTATATGAATATATACATATTTAGTTTAGTTATTCAGCGTGAAGGCACTCTTACATTCGATTACGCAACGAACTTCCTCTTGGCCAGTCATGAATAAAGGTTGAAAGTAACAGCAGAGACACATTTTAATGTACCACCCAACCCCAACCACCAACCAACCAGAATATAGTATCTTAAATCAAATTTTATTGCAATGTTAGCTATCATTCCACGTTTTTTAGTACTCAAAGAAAACAACATAGAATGTACCCTTGTACATCTTTTGGTAATTCTCATACACAAATAACCTTCCTTACTGGGAATAAGTAGTCACATGCCAACTTGATGACTACGTCTATCTCATTTTGACACCATTGCAAGGTGGAACATTAATGAGCATTCATGAAATGCCTTTAATAACGATTCATTTACTTTTTAACATGATACAGAGCATAGAGGGAGAACTGCATACAGAACAATTAACAAAAACGTTCTAAAGTAGCTGCCATATTGACTCTTTCCGTTGCTTTAGAAAGTATCTCAATTGGTCAAAAGTGGGGGTAAAACATTCTGAAGGTTTCTAAAGGTGTTTTACTGAGTGATGTTTCTTTTCTATCTAATATTTGCAAGAGGTCCAATTTATGTAACTTGTATGCTAATATTGAGAGGTAAAATTTCAAATTTTGTGTAGACCTAAACTTGGACTCTATATCCTGTGTAGAATGTACCTGTCCAGGATTCAATACTACATGTGTAGATACGTATTAAAACCAGATGCCAGATCTGAAAAGGAATATTTTTAATGTGTGTATGTACACTTGATAACAAGTCACACCAATAAGCCGAAATTGGTCAAAAGGACATATAATTTTGGCATGGGTGTATGCAATAAATGAATGACTTTATTTTTTTACCATGCATGTACCCATGAATGTACATGGGGAAGGAAGCCATTGAGGCTTTTATAGACCCCTTACTGTTCTGAGGTGTTATCAATACACACTTCAAAATGATTAATTGATGTAGTCGCAATGACCCTGGTAAACTGTTCCAAATGTCTACGACATATTGACTTGAAAAATATTTACGTATATCCAATCTGGATTAAAGTAATTACAATGATTTAATTGGTGTAGTAATAACAATTATCCTTTCTGGTAAACTGTTCCAAATGTTTGCAACATGTTGACTGAAAAAAATATTTAGGTATATCAAATCTGGATCTGTCCTTAAATAATTTCAATCTATGTCCCCTTGTTGTCGAAGTAGATACTTTGAAAATTACAACTGGATCAAGGAGAATATGTAATTGGAAAAAGTTTATACACTTCCAGCAAATCAGCTCTAATTCATCTAGTTTCTAAAGTTGTCAGTTTCAATATGCGTAACTGTCCTCATAATTCAAGCCACCAAGCTGCGGAATCATCCTGGTGAACAGACGCTGCACTTTTTCCAAAAATGCAATATCTCTACTCGTATATATGTGGGGAAGACACTGGCGAAGCATAGTCAAGGTTTGGACTTACTAGTGCTTTAAATGATAAAAACCAACCAGAGTATTCATAGTAACTGAAATAATTCATGGTTGGCATACATTTTTGAAAGAATAGCAATCAGCAACATCATACAATACAGGAAATCAAATAAACCGGAAGCATCATACATAATATGCAAATGACATGCAAATAAAAAAGCCAGAATTTATAATATTGTGATTAAAATGCAAAATTATACAACAGTCTACTGGTTTATAGTCTACAGGATGCCCATAAGTACATTTATACAGATATAAAGCAATCGCACAGTTCACATATTTTAATTTGCCATCAATATACAGAAAAACCATGATTTTACGTCATTTATGAAATTGCTGCAAAAATTACCCTTAATATTGAAATAAAAATTGCCAACATATATTTACTAATTGCTCAGATGATGGGGAACACGATGAGATATGTTGGCAAAAATTAACATGAATTTCACACGAAACCCAAAAATCTGCCATATGACCCCGCACTAAATACCTGGCTCACAGTTGAGTCCAGTGACCGCTGTAAACTCCATGCTATTGTTATCACCCACAACAGAGCCAACAGACTCACTTTTTTCATATGTGACCACAAACAGGTCAACATCTCAGGCACTGACACCTTTAACTCATGCAATGTTTGTAAAGACACTCAAGCTAGTACTTTCTTTATGTGGATATGACGCAACTAAATACTCAGGTCACTCCTTCCGTAGAGGGGGTGCAACTTTTGCTTTCAGTTTAGGTATCCCCGCATTATTGATAAAACATCACTGGCATAGAAATCAAACGCCTTCGAACGCTATGTAGTTATCACTCCGGCAACCAAATGTAAAGTAGCTAAAGCTATGGCTCTAGGAGTAGAGAAATAGTTTATTAGGGACCGGTCAGTTTCTCCAGCCTGGGGGGGGGGGCGGTGGATTCTTAAATCGGACCCCCCCCCCTATCTGTAAAACCAAAAACAGGCTGACCTCCCCTATCACATAATTCTAAAACATGATGACCCCCCCACCATATATAATATTCACATGACAGGTATTTTTGACCGTATTTTTTGAGTGTGGACTGCTTGACTGTCTTGCATCTACTTTATAAGATCCCGGGTTAGCTCTATCATAATTATAATTATTAACTACACAGGGTAAACATATTAAGTCAATGTTGAGACTATTCAGACCCTTTCAGGCAATAATTTCCAAGATTTACAAGACAGCACCAACATGTAAAAAGCAACTACATAGGGTTAAAATATTTTTGAAATATACTTTGATAGCATCTCGACAGATTGGGATGTGTACACCTCATGTACGAGGGAGGGGGTCCTAGTAGAAAAAGGATTTTTTTTCTTCCATCACAATCCAAAACACAATGACCCTCCCTATCCATTTGAAAATAGTATGACCCCCTGCCAATTTCAAAAACAGGGTGACCCCCCCCTACAAATCCACCGCCCCCCCCCCCCAGGCCAAAGAAACTGACCGGTCCCTTATGACATGGACGAGTATATTCCCTCATATATGTTTTTTCTTTTCTTCTCATATCGGTTGGAGGTATTTGGCATAATTGTGTATTGTCAACTACAAATAAAGTTGACCTTTACCCCCCCCCCCGCCACCACTGTGTTGTGTTGTTGTGTCGAGGCGTTATTGGAGTTTAAATCCATGTACGAGCCTGTGGTTATGAATATGTGATATGATATGGTGTTCCTTGACAGAGGCTGCTGTCACGTGGTATATTAATAATGTTTATTTTCGCCAGGAAAAAAAAGACACAATATCTCGTACAAAGAGCTCGACATTACAAATAAATTTACAGAGCTTAATATTATATAACTTTATTACTATTGCTATAGACCCATTGTAGAAAATAAAATTTCTTTATTTCTATGTACGGCATAATTGTGTATTGTCAACTACAAATAAACCACTGTGTTAATTGTGTTGTTGTGTAGATTAGATTTAAAAGTTCACGTCGTCATTTCAACTGCGACTGTGTAGTTCATCGATATTGTAACCTCCCGTTTTGGAGTGGTGCCGGACTGATAACACAATGATGACTAGGGATCTCAGTAACGCCAAGGTGTCTGTACAAACGCCGTCTACATTTTCCAGCAAACCACTTCGTCCAAGGGTGTATAAGTTTGTTCTCCTATGTGTTATCAATATTATTGTGTTGGTCGTATTTTATGGTGTCACTACAGTTGACAAAACGCCAGGAACGAGACCTGAAGTGAAGCAATTGTCACAACACAGTAAGTTTTAGAAAAGAGAGTTTTGTATAGACATGATATTGACTGCCTATGAGTTGGTTTTAAAAGTACACAAGAGCAAGTAGCCATATTTCTTTACAACATGGCGATATAAGGTTCGCAACTAGACAACAAATTCTTTTTGCCAAATAGGGGTAGAATTTTTTAAAAAAAGAAATCTAATTTTATGCTTTTTAAATTTGACTTTTTGCCTTGCCGTGTCTTGTCGCTTCGCATCGTGCGGCGTAGCATCGTGTAACTTTTTATTTTTTTAAATTGACTTTCCTCATAACAGGAGATATACATGATGAATGTAGTTTATTTCAAATTGATACAGCTTTAATAATCCAGAAGTAGCTGGTAAAATTGGAAAGTAGGCAGTAACAATTGAATAGAAGTTTGAGGGAGCAAGTGGGGGAGGGGGGTTTCCCGCCCCTGGAGATTTTTGAAATTCAAGTACTAAAATAATGCTCTCTGGTGCTATTTTAACAAGTCCAGGTAGTAATAAAAGAATGCTTTGTGATGCTATTTAACATGTAAAGGTGGAAACAATAGCTAGTTAAACTTGAATCAAAATACAAGAGAGTAGTGTGAGGGAGGTGTGGAGGGGGGGGGGTTCCCTGCCGCCCTAGACAATTTTGAAATTTAAGTATCTGGTGTTATTTTAACATGTCAATGTGATAACAATACCCTTTCCTGATCACAATTGAAATTTGAATTCAGAAAACTAACACCAAGAAAAATCGAAAAATCATCAAAGTATATTGTTGCATGCCATATACCATTAATTTAAAATTATTTTATCATTGTGAAAAATTACAGGATTCATTCAAGGTACTGTCAGGTCAGTATTCTTAGTAGTTTGGTTTGTTTTAGCATTTGGCGACAGTTAGTATAAACCTTTGATTAGAAACGTTAACAGTATGGGTACACCCTCATGTCAGACAATAGCAGAAACCTCGCTTGTCTTAATACAAATGAACTAGACAAGCTATCGGCCATTCGATAGTTTTCCAAAAAAAACTCGTTTTTATTGTCTTTTAAGTTACTGTAACTAACGTTAAGTTTCTATTGTTATAAGTTCTGTTCTTTAAATATATGTCATGGTGGTATCTGTAAGTAGTGCTATTAGTCAAACCTAGCCTTGTATCTCTCAAATTAACATATTAATCTGCTACGTAACTTTAAACGCAAAGTTCATCTGGCCAATGTTTTGAAACTTTTTAAGTCTTAACCGTTTTGATGCCAAACAATGCCACGGTATATTTTTTCACAAATCACGTGTTTATTCTTATCTACAGATGGCTTAGGACGGGTCAATTTAGGTCGGGTCCAGCAAGGTAACCTGTGTAGGAATAACTCTGAAAATGATCTGTACAAGCGTTGGAAGTTAACACAACGAGTCCGATTGTGTGATAGCGAGAACAATCAAGCAAAACAAGTCGTAAGTAACACTGATGTAAAACGGTTTATTTTATCGATATTGTACGTCATAGTAGCTGATATTATAGTTTAACGCGAAATGACTAACTTTTGTATAGGCATTGATTGAGTTCCTTCCCTTGCTAAGACCCCCTAACAAATATTGAAATCCCTGTGGGGTTGGGGTAGGAGTGGAGATGTACTCAGTGACATATATTATTAATAAACGTATATACCATGCTGCATGCATGTACGTACTGCGGTTTTGAACTTCTTTTGCCTCATGTAGACTAGACGTTTGACTCTTAATTTTAACGTGTAGAGGTTTGACCTTACATTCTGGACAACGTAGTTACCAAGTTGCCAAATTTTCAAATATTGTCGAGCCTTTGGACTCAATTTTACGGACAGAAGGTAGACACTTAACCCTAGTAGTTAGTGTTTGACTGAATACACCGCCCGTTTGTATTGACAGGCTTTTTTGACTGTCAAACGCGTCCTGACTGCTTATAAAGAAGCTGTCTGTGTTTTGTGTAAACTGGTCTTTGATTAAGCGCAAGATAGGGAACCTTAGTAATGAAAGGGGCCTAGGGAAAATCAACCACGTTCTGTTGTGCAAAATGTGGCCTTCCAACAATTCCAGTCTTCTAAAAGGTAGCCCTATTATATCTCAATTTTCTTTCTCTAAAATATAATATCCCCCTCTTCAAACATTTCAAATAAGTGGCTTAAAATGGATCATGACTCCTCCACATTCCCCACCTGTAATTGTCGAGGGCTCCTTAAGACATATAATTCATTTTTAATTTGTCACTGAGTTGATAACGTATCTACATATATGATTATTTGATAATACTAATTCATGTAAATTTATTGATACAGTCATAATTAACATTTTATTTATTATTCAGACAACACAGAACCGTGTTGTTTTTAACAGAGTTCCCAAATGTGGAAGCCGAACTGTTATCAACATAATAGGACAGTTAGCAAGAAGAAATGGATTCAATTTTTATGGTACAGAGAAAAATAATGTCCATCATTGGTCACCTAAAGGACAGGTAATATATTATAGGCTGTATGGTAATGTGTTATAGGCTGTATGGTAATGTGTTATAGGCTGTATGGTAATGTGTTATAGGCTGTATGGTAATGTGTTATAGGCTGTATGGTAATGTGTTATACACTGTATGGTAATGTGCTATAAGCTGTATGGTAATGTGTTATGGGCTGTAATGGTAATGTGTTATAGACTGTATAGTAATGTGTTATAGACTGTATGGTAATGTGCTATAGGCTGTATGGTAATTTGTTATGGGCTGTAATGGTAATGTGTTATAGGCCGTATGGTAATGTGTTATAGGCCGTATGGTAATGTGTTATAGACTGTATGGTAATGTGTTATAGGCTGTATGGTAATGTGTTATAGGCTGTATGGTAATGTGTTATATGCTGTATGGTAATGTGTTATAGGCTGTATGGTAATGCGTTATAGGCTGTATGGTAATGTGTTATATGCTGTATGGTAATGTGTTATAGGCTGTATGGTAATGCGTTATAGGCTGTATGGTAATGCGTTATGGGCCGTATCGTAATGTGTTATAGGCTGTATGGTAATGTGTTATAGACTGTATGGTAATGTGTTATAGGCTGTATGGTAATGTGTTATAGGCTGTATGGTAATGTGTTATAGGCTGTATGGTAATGTGTTATAGGCTGTATGGTAATGCGTTATAGGCCGTATGGTAATGTGTTATAGGCTGTATGGTAATGTGTTATAGACTGTATGGTAATGTGTTATAGGCTGTATGGTAATGTGTTATAGGCTGTATGGTAATGTGTTATAGGCTGTATGGTAATGTGTTATATGCTGTATGGTAATGTGTTATAGACTGTATGGTAATGTGTTATAGGCTATATGGTAATGTGTTATGGGCTGTATGGTAATGTGTTATAGACTGTATGGTAATGCGTTATGGGCTGTATGGTAATGTGTTATGGGCTATATGGTAACGTGTTATAGACTGTATGGTAATACATGTATGTTATGATCTATCTATCTATCTAGTATCTATCTATAATATCCATCTATCTATCTATCTATCTATCTATCTATCTATCTATCTATCTATCTATCTATCTATCTATCTATCTATCTATCTTTCTATCTATCTAGCTATCTATTTATCTATCTGCCTGCCTGCCTGCCTGCCTGCCTGCCTGTCTATCTATCTATATATCTATCTGCCTGCCTGTCTGTCTGTCTGCCTGTCTGTCTGTCTACATACATACCTATCTATCTATCTCTCTACCTATCTACCTACCTACCTACCTACCTACTCTACTAATGATTTCAGTAATTTCTTCCAAACAACATTTTCTAATCATATTATCAGTAAATATCCAAAATGTAAGTCATTTGTTGAATTTTCAATGAATAAGATCTTTGTAACATCAACACAAGTTGAGGAAATTTTGTTAGGAACAGATCCTCGTAAGGCTTGTGGGCTTGATGGAGTATCTGGTGTAATACTTTACAAATGTGCATCTCAGTTATGTATACCGTTGACAATCCTTTTTAACAAATCTTTAAATTCTGGAGTTTTTCCATCACTTTTCAAAAAAGCCCATGTTGTTCCTGTATTTAAGTCAGGTCTGCGATCTGATGTCACCAATTATCGTCCCATTTCTTTACTGTCTTTAGTCAGCAAAGTTTTTGAAAAGATCGTATTCCAATCTGTATATGCGCATGTTGAAAGTTCCATTAGTTCTTGCCAATATGGATTTCTCAAGGGTCGATCAACTACCACGAATCTTGTGGAGTACATTGACTTTATGGGCGGTGAACTCGATAAAGGCAGACAGGTGGATTCTCTGTACCTGATTATTCGAAAGCATTTGATTCTGTTAACCATCTGCTTCTCATACACAAGTTGAAATCCTATGGTATCAGTGGATGCCTTCTCGAGTGGTTTCGTTCTTATTTAAATAACCGATAACAGCGTGTTGTCATTGGAGGTACCTCGTCTACATGGCGAAATGTTATATCAGGTGTACCTCAGGGTTCCATCTTGGGTCCGCTCCTTTTTAGTATGTATGTTAACGATTTTCCTGATGTTCTTAAGTCGTCTGAGTGTTTGCTGTATGCAGACGACTCCAAGATTTTTAAGACAATTTTTAATGATTTAGACTGTTTTAGACTACACAATGATCTTAATAACGTTTCTGAGTGGTCCAAACTGTGGCACCTCAAACGTAATTTGAAGAAATGCAATGTGATTACTTTCAGTAGGAAGAAGACTGTCATCTCTCATAAATATACGATTAACGGCATCAAAATCGACCGTGTAAACCAAGTCAAAGATCTTGGCGTTGTCCTTTCAACTAATTTAAGCTGGGAGTTACATATTCAGGACATCGTCAAAAAGGCTTACAGGCTAGTTGGTTTGATAAAGCGTACCTGCAAGCATTTCCATGACAGTTCTTGTATCATTAATCTATATAAATCGCTTGTACGGAGTCAACTAGAGTATTGTCCACAAGTTTGGTCACCCTATCAGAAGTATTTAATCACTAAAATTGAAAGGGTCCAGCATAAATTCCTCAACTACCTTTATTTTGGGAAATCGTTCCCTGGTAAAGGAGTAAAGCTCGATTACAGTAATCTTTGTCAGTATTTTAATATTCAAAGTCTTCAATCTCGTAGGAAATTGCTGGATGCAGTCTTTTTATATAAATGCTTAAATGGCTCTTTTAACTCAATGTATATTGTTGCCAATGTTCCGTTTCATGTGCCATCCAGGAATCTCCGTTCCCACTACACATTTAAAATGGCACGTTTTAATTCTACTCAAAGGAAAAACTCGTTTTTATCTAGGACCTTCAATTTTATCAACACCTTGCAAAACACTGACATATTTTCAAGTCTCAGTACTTTTAGAAAAGATGTCCTAAATGAAATAGTTGATGTGTGAACTTAACTTAACGCAATTTCGGTAATTTTTATCTTCTTTTAATTTATTTCATTTCTATTTTTACTAGTTTTGTAAATATTGTATGTATTTTAGTCTTTCCAATTTCAGAGTGTCTGTAAATGGGGTAATCCTGTAGACATCTCAAATAGATAAATAAATAAATAAATAAATAAATAAATACTCACATACATACATATCTATCTATCTATCTATCTATCTATCTATCTATCTATCTATCTATCTATCTATCTATCTATATATCTATCTATCTATCTGTCTGTCTGTCTGTCTGTCTGTCTGTGACTAAATATGTGTCTCTGTCTGTCTGTCTCTGACTAGCCATGTGTGTGACTTGTCTGTCTGTCTGTCTGTCTGTCTGTCTGTCTGTCTCTCTCTCTCTGTCTCTCTCTCTCTCTCTCTCTCTCTCTCTCTCTCTCTCTCTCTCTCCGTATTAAGGGTCGATATGAAACATAAACTATTATTGTCCGACTGATTGAGATTTTGTTACAGTGTTATGCGCTCTTAGGGGGAAAGGCATAATTTATGGAGTGAACAGAAAATAGAGTAGGGCATAAAATAAACTTGGGGTGGTTGTCTTGAGGGGAGGGTTTCAAGAAATATTTTGCCCCGTGATCTCAACAAAATAAAACATCAGGAGTGATCGTTTACTATTAGGAAAATATCTTCAAGCCCGCCACAATAATATTGTTATTATTAAAACTATTTACACTTAGAAGAGAAGCAAGGGGGCACACTTCCACGGAGTCGTATGAACGGGGCATGCGCAGAGGCTAAGTGCTTTGATATGGTTCTATACTAGTGTAATCTTTGACTTGACCATAAATGTGTGATGTCTGCTAGCTAATTCACTAAAGTCCAAGTGATACCGTGATATGAGAGTGATTCGAGTGTACGTAGTTACATGATCTACCAGGTAGGTGTGGAGATCAGAGAGTTTAGACATGTAATAAATATGGCATTATCGAATTTTGAATGTTTCACTTGGAATAAAGCAATAATTGTTAAACTTAAGCTATAAAACAGTTTCTTGAAGAAATCAGAAATGTGCCCATAACTACATTTAAGCAGGGTAGTTATTAATTAGTGATCCGTTTTGTTCTTATCCTGAATGATGTTTTTGTGTTATATTTTCCTTCACTTCTACAGAGGGAGCTCGCCAATCTCATCTCATCATTAGAAGCTCCATTTATATACAATCACCATTTCCATTTCATCAATTTTACAAGGTAAAGTGATAGTTTAGACAAACTCTGATAGGTAAACACGCACGCACGCACGCACGCACGCATGGATGCACTTAGACACACACTTAGACACAAGTATTGTGCACGTGCCTGCGTGCGTGTGCGTGTGTGTGTGTGTGTGTGTGTGTGTGTGTGTGTGTGTGTGATATACTAAGCGTGTCTTTCATGATTAGAAGGCACAAGATCTAATTTAAAATGTAATACTAGTAGTCGCCGTACACGCTGAAAATTAATGAGGATGGGGTGTGGACGAGGGTGAGTGCACATGTCAATGACATATCAGTTAGTTCATATGGTGATAAAAACTGCATCAATATTGTACTAGTCTGTATGATCACGCTATGTCGGTACGTCGGCCCACCCCTGCAAGAGAAGGCTTATTATGGTTTAAAGACACATTACTATCTTACAGGCTACATTTATTTATTACGAAGAAATAATTTTGTTATATTTTCAGATTGTCAATATCGACAAGCCACACTATTTGGCAACTAGGTAACTGGTGTTTCACTTCTTTGTCCTGTAGGTTCGGATTTAGGGAGCCATTGTATTTTAACATTATACGTGAACCAATTGACAGATATATATCAGGTTATTACTTCAGTAGATATGGCGATTCCCGACATTATGGTTACTTTAAAAGATCAGAAAAAGAAAGGAATATGGTATGTACACAAAATAGAGTTATATGTCACAATTTTGAACGTCGTCATCATCGTCGTCACCGTACCACCGCCCATATCACTACGGGGATATTTGACGCGATTGCGTTCCATGGTAGCGCGTTCTCATGAATTATTCATGAGCTTGGATAATGAGACGCGCCATTTTCGAAAGTGTGTATTTGGCGCCGATGGCGGTCGTCATTTTTTTCCCGGACACGGATAATCAGGAAGGAATTCGATCTAATTTTGTCATCATTGTGTTAATATATGTTAAAACTATATTTCAGTTGGTTATTTTTCGTTAAAGTACACTGTAGTGAAAATAGAGGCCTTGAACTGAAGCAGGCCTGCGCCAGTTCTCGTCTTACTGTATAATGCTTGTTATTTGCTGCAAAAGGTCCACACAAATTGAAGACGTTACGTAGCATAAGTGAAAAATCGAAAACGATAGAGTTTTGGTTATTCATGCAATACAGTTACTGTGAAAGTTTTGTGTACATACAACGCAAACTGAAAAAATTGAACCAACGAGTAGAAGCAGGTAACACATCCACTTTTATAAGATGTAGTACGTGCGTTGAACCTACGGACGCGTACACTGTTGTCAATGTAAACAAACGTCTTGTCAACTTACTGTGGGCGATCATGCTTATTCTAGGCATATCATGATGTTAAGATTCATACTGAACAATGTATGTGGTTAGTGTAAATATGTTAGACTTCTTATTCTAATCTTTATGAATATTTATTCAATTTCGATTAGGTAAAAACATTGGATACACAAGAGTCTGCCTCCACTGTGCCTTGTCGGGCGTTATTTTGTCGTTCCTCCTCACGGACAGATCCACAGCTCTCTCTAGGTCATCAAACACACCGTTTAGGTTAATATAATCATCGAACTTACACTGCCTGAGGTCTGATTTTGCTTCCCTCAGCTTTCTTTTGATGGATGCACTTATTTTCACAGTCTTATAGTGTAGGAGTTTCTATGGATATGACCCCGAGGTCAGTAGTTTACTTGTTTCTCGTTGATGGCGCTGTACTGAACAAATCGAACCCCGTTTTCCCCGTATACCACCACCACCGGTACCGATACCACTCAGGAGGACGAAGGTTGTCATAACTTTTCTGAAAGCTCCAATTGTGAACTTTATGAAGATATTTTCTAGGTTTAAAAAAAAACTAGCAGTCGAATCTGTTACTGTGGCAATCACCTCCAAATTTACCTGACCAGTGTCTATTTTAAATCAATATCTTTGAAATTGAGAAAGGTATTTGCATAATGTAAAAGTGTAAACATATACATTCAAAATAGATCTTTATATTGAGCATATGACCTTGGTTGTTGAAGGTCAAGGTCAAATGAGGCAGTTTACATAAATGTCAGAATATGAATATTCGATATAGTGTTGTCAATTATATTACGTGTAATTTCTATGCCAGTCACAAAGGCACATCATTGTTATACCTTTATGGAAAGCTAATAATGTGCACTTTTCAACACAATGAATACTGAGGTAATGCTGTATAATCACCACAAAATGTAGTGTGTGTGTGTGTGTGTGTGTGTGTGAGTGAGCGTGCGTGTGTGCGTGCATGCGTGTGTGTGTGTGTGTGTGTGTGTGTGTGTGTGTGTGTGTGTGTGTGTGTGTGTGTGTGTGTGTGTGCTTAAACATTTTAAAGTCAAACACTGCCAGACTGATTATCTTGAGATTTGGTAGAACCATTACTTTTGGTGTGTAAATGAAATATTGCTCAAATCAAAGCAATCCATAGCAATCAGTGGTTTTCAAGTTCCATCCAAAAGAGTGGCTTTCTAATATTCAATCTTTCAGTGGTAAAATGAAAGCTCCAACGTACAGTGTTACATAATGATATGTATAATCACACTGGCCATAGTCCAATCTCTATTGTCCACAACATTGGCCAGATGGACTTGCACTGGGATGTGTATGTGATTTTAGCCGAAATGACAATCAAAACAATTAGTGTGGGCCGACATATTTCAGTTAGCTTTGTTTACAATTCTCATTATCTAGCATCAAATGAATACCAAAATCCGGCCACAATTGCACCATGAAGCAGCCACCATCCAAAATAATTAACATTTGAAGAATGAATTCTGAGTTTTGGTATAACCTCAAAACTACTTGGTCAATCAACATACTAAAATGTAATGCTATATAGATTTTCACTCCATTACCTTGGTAACCCTTTCCACTATCTCGCAATTGTCTTTTGCTCTATATCTCAATAACTTTGAAGTGTATTTGAACCATTTGAGTTGGTCTACATATGTTTTCTACAAAACTCCATGCATTGTGCCCATGGACTTGATGATTAAATGTCCAGGTTAAATGATGCATATCATGTAATGTCAAAATCGTACTACTTTGATAAATTAGAATTGCATAATAGCCTGGATTCCCATGGAAACCACAAAGGCAAATGTGCTATACGGTTTTTTAAACACTTACAATGTGAAGTTTATATAAATATTAGCTAAATATTTGAAAAGAATATGCTATAAAACTCCTTGGCAGCCCTTCCCAAACGAAATTGTCCTTTGCTACATATCTCAATATCTTTGGAATTAAGAAAAGTAATGTACATGTGATTGATTGTACATATGTTTTCAATACAGTCCTACACTTTTAGCACATGACCTTGGTGATTGAAGATCAAGGTCAAATAATGCAGATAAGTTAATACCAAAATCTTACCATTGTGATAAATTAGAAATGGAATTAACCGAAACTGTGCTTCTGGCTACGAGTATCTTTTAGATATATAGCAACAAATACGACATACATCATATAAACTCAACTTGTACCATTTCAATACTTTACATATCAAATTACTTTAGACCAAACCCAGTGACTATTGTTGAAGATCGTTGAAATTCGTCGTCCGATATGCCTCTCTGGATAACATGCCGTTTGCTTGTTGATAAACACACTTCTATCACAAAATTAATATCGACCACCATGCCGTTTGCTTGTTGATAAACACACTTCTATCACAGATTTAATATTGCATTTGTTTGTCTGTTGTTACGTCTGTTGTTGTTTTACCATAAAAAGATGATTACATTATCCTCTGATTATCATATCTTAATTTTAAAATTCAGAAAACTAACCGAGAAAAATGCTCAAAGTATATCTTTGCCTGCCATACCGTTCAAAACTAGTTTCCATTTGTAGTACAACAGTGGTTTTTAGTTTATACCCAGAGAGCAAATTTTTCCTACATTTTGTCTTCCGACAATTTTTAGACAGAAATCAAATGGTGTGCCCCTGAATCATGTAAATGTAAAGTTCTGTCTAAAAGCAATTAAATGTTGGTTGCATAAATGTCACTAGTTACTGACTATTTCGGCATATCGTGGTGGCAGCTGTCATTCAAAACAGCTAAGTTCTATTTGCTGTGAAATAATCATGTTATGTATGATGCTTTCTTTCAGGAAATAACACCAGGTATTAATTTTTTTATAGACTATAAATGAATGTGTTTTGTCCAACCACACGGAGTGTCAAGCAAAACAACTACATAAGATAATTCCATATTTCTGTGGTCAACATGAACGATGCAGGTAATTCTTTGTTAGTACACATATATACATTGGATAAATATGGGTGAATATCTAATAACAATCTTTTTTGTGGCATGGGTATGGGTTTTGGAGATAGGGTTTTACGACAGGAGGGCTCGACTTAAGGACTGACTGTAAGCCGTATTACCGCGGTCCATAAAACCGATATTTGAACTGTAAGCGTTTTATCATATAACCTATGTAGGCACGGAAACATCATTTGAATCATATGATTATATAATTGTTATCGTGAAACATAACTTTACATGCAAACACACACACACACACACACACACACACACACACACACACACACACACACACACACACACACACACTTATATCGATCTGCAGTTCGGTCTATATATATATATATATATATATATATATATATATATATATAATATTTATATTTATATGAAAGAAGACAAATCTGAAATTACATTATGGATTTACACTACGGACCTTTCACCAGAAGAATCGTCGGGTGTAATGGTAGGGTTTAATAGTAGTCGTTGACTGTACATTCTGCTTTATGTACATAACTTATATTATGTGTGTTCACTGACGGCTGTGTGTACACACAAAAATTGAAAACACAGGTTACGTATTATTAAGTAAGAACTTGTTAGTGTGCCTGCATTTACTGACTAATTCAGTTCTGCTGTTCAAGGTCGTCGATTTGTCGGCGGTTATTATAAAATATTTTTCCCAGAGACGTAGTTGACATCATTTGGCAACATTTGAGTATGAGGAAGCGTGCTTGAGGACTGACCAGTGTATATCGTTATTGGTTTTGCTGTCTTTTAGGTGCCAAATGTATTTACTGAGCGTAGTGTCTTTCTTCCTGTATCAAGTTTAAATGAAAACTTGTTGTTGTTCCACCTGCTTTTGAAAGTATGGCTTTGTTGTGACCGTTAATTATTTTACCCATGTTGTCCATGCAATTATGTAGCTCACTTTAATATTATTACGGTTGAAGATTTGATGGAGTACACTGGATCATGATGTGGGGAAATGCTTGTCGATGAGGTGGAGAAATTTTCTGCCGACGTTTGTTGCAACGTGTTTACTGTAAGATGGGTTGAACCAAGTTATATTACGGCTGCGATTCCGCTTGCGTTGAGTGTGTCGTGTTGGGTCAAGTTTGAGCGTGTGATTATATCCCGCTTCATTGAGGGCATCTTGGTAGGTGGATATGTAGTGGCAATGAATTGTTGTTCATCACTGGAAATGTGGAATAGACTTTGGTTTACCGAGCTGGGTATGCTCTTAATTATGGCTTTAGGGAGCGATCAGTTTTTACGGCCGGGGGTAGGTCGATGACTTCTTATTCGTGTTGTACTTAAAAATAGTGACCCCCTGTGACCCCTCCTCCCTCTGACAAATAAAAAGAAAACACTGACCCCTCGACATCTGTTGACAAGAAACATTCTTCTGTTCTTGCAAAAGACACTCTAGATTCTCATTCTCAAAGCACAATACAGCACACTGCATAGTTGATTTTACTTTGTTACATTTACAGTAATTTTAAGTGTATCTGGTAAATTGCTATCCCAAATCCATTGCTTCACATGTATAAAGCTCTTTAGACAGGAGCCCTATGAGAAGTATGATTGTCTGTTCATGGACACGCAAAATGTTCATGGTTTAGTAACCAAAAGTTCTAGGATATCTCTTAGATTGAGTGAAGTATTACCATTATAGATTAATTAAGCTAATTATAAAGTACAATATTAGAAATGGAGTTAATATAATTGTAAACCTAGGGGTTTTCAGTAAGTTTCAAAGTAGGGAGAGAACTGGAAAAAGTATGTGGTGAAGTGCGCGCGTACCTGGTATACAAGCGCGGGGATGGGGGGGGAGGGTGTCCCCTCCCATGGTAAGAGCTTTTTTGAAAAATGAACATCTTTTCGAGGCCATTTAGAGAGCACTATTCAGAAGTAAAAACACAACTTATTAATACGTTGGTTGATAGACAGTTGCCGTTGAGTGGACACTGTTTGCGATCTCTACGATCAACCAACGTAATATACAGGACGAATAACAACTCACACCAGATAACAACAACACAAAACATACTTTGGACTAACAGAGAACGCATTTAAACAACGATTCTCAAACCACAAACACACGTTTACTCATAATATATAAGCAGAGCTATCCAAACAAGTTTGGAATTGGAAGGAAAGGCCATGATATATTATCAAGTGGGATATCATCACCCAAGCGGCTGTGTATACAAGTGAGACGAAACTTGTAACCTCTGTTTAACTGAGAAACCAAGTACAATCAATGCTAAAAAGAGTATATTACTAAACAAAAAATCCGAACTGGTCTCAAAATATCGCAATGAAGGCAAATACTTGCTCGCCAACTACAGAAGTAAACCCCCGTAAGGAAAAGTTTAGTCCGACCATCTTGTTATGCAATATATACATACAAACATTAAGTGTATGTACCGATTTTGACAATCCCAATTTAGTTGTCTGAAGATCGCTCGAAGCGTGAAACTCTTAGTAACGACTTATTACATCCTTATTCTTTTATAATGCTCTACTACTAATATTTGCATCGATCACTGTTCTCTCCAGCGAGACACATTATATATATATATATATATATATATATATATATATATATATATATATATATATATATATATATATATATATATATATATATATATATATATTAAGAGGAGCTCAGTCTCTTCGAAATATTTGGGTCAGAACTGTATGGTTTATGATATTACAGAAGACATGCACTAAATTTCGTTTGAATTGAACCAATTTTTTTTTTGGAAATGGTGATACAAACACACAGACAGACAGACACAGTCTTTTCATCCCTAATATAAAACCTAAGGTAAACACCATTAATTAGTCAAATGACTAATTAACATGCATTTGATGTTTACCAAAATCTAATCACTTCTTGTCATTACCATAAATTTTGGAAGATGTGTGGTACGTTTCATTAGAATCGGTGTTGTAATTTTTTCAGATATCGTGTTCACAGAAGAGACGGACGGACGGACACACACACACACACACACACACACACAGCCAGACAGACAGACAGACAGACAGACAGACAGACAGACAGACAGACAGGCAGGCAGATAAAAAGAATCATAACATTATCTCCTCTTACGAGAGGTAACAATGCATTAGGCATGTTAGTGGCTATACAACTCAAACTAAAATTTCTCGATGAGAGGATCAGAAAATATGGATGTGTTTGATTTCAGGAATCCAACAACTGACTGGGCATTGGAGAAGGCTATTTCAAATGTAGACGAAAAGTTTTTGGTAGTAGGTTTTCTCGAAGAACTTGAAGACACTCTCAGGATCCTTGAAATGTTACTGCCTGATATGTTTGATGGCGCACCTGAGGTTTTGAAATTGATAAGTGAGTATGGTTTCATTGTCTGATAGCATGGTGGCACCCAATCACATACCTTCTCTTTGGGGGTTAGCAAAACACAGAGCAGGTGGGATGGGGTAGGGTGGAGAAGTCAAATTGAGATTGTAAACTGGTCCTTTTCAGTGCGAATTTTGAGTGCGCAGGTAAGAGAGTGTTCAAATCTAATGTAGTGAGTACGCGCTCACTTGTGGGCTGTATGCACTTAAAAATATGGTTTCGCATACCTTTGACTGTCAGGTTTTCACTATTGTTTTAGCCTACATATGAAGGAAAATGGTCTGTAAAGGGACTGCTTTAATTGTTGCAGTGCTCGTATTTATAACTTGATTTCTGACAATGACTTATTGAATTTACCTATTTTTCCAACCCGGCCAGTCAAGGAGAGCGATACACCGACCACCGGCACCATGTATTGAGTTCGGCATACACAGTGTATGGTATGGACATAGCAAGTTTCAGGACTGAAAACAGTAATAGTGGGTTACAATTATTGTGTTTTGATTCAATGTATTCTGGGGTATGATTAGGAATTTTCAGATAACAGGATTTAAATCTCTGGTTACACCTCGGAAAAGCTATATTTTTGGCTCGGGCAGTATTATACTAGAACTCTCCCGAAATGATATGAAAGTTAGCGAGAGGCCCGTACGTTGAATTGTAGAACTTGGTGTTCTTACCGAGAGGTTGGAGAGGCTAGGCGTATAGGGATTGTGGTTGAAAACTGCCAGTCTGACTTTTACAAACTATGTATCGGAGACTTAAAGTGGCCATATGGATGAGAATTTGGTATTTATTTTGGATTTTTATTTGATAAAACAGCTTCACCATGTTTTTCTACTTGAAAAAATAATGCAAAATAACATATACCAAGTCCATGTTCATAACTCAATAAATTGCAAAAAGATGCACAAAGTGTAAAAAGTTTGTTATTGTACGTACAATAACAAACATTTTACACATTGTTTAATGTTTTGCCGTTTATTGAGATGTGAACATGGACTTGGTATATGTTATTTTGCATTATTTTTTCAAGTAGAAAAACATGGTGAAGCTGTTTTATCAAATAAAAATCCAAAATAAATACCAAATTCTCATCCATATGGCCACTTTAAACTTGGGCTCAGCAGTCAATTTATGTAGTGGGTCACGTGAGTGCGGTACTCTGATCTGAACACAGTTCACACTGTACAGCCAAATTCCCAACAAAACCCGTAGTAACAGATGTGCAGCAGAAAACACCTAAATGTGGGCGAAGAACAATTCATGATGTTAATTCTAAAAATGTTGTAGGCAAGACAAGAACATATTTTTGTGTAACTTTCGTATTGATAGCATACAATTCCAATGCAAGGGCAATGATTTTTGTTCAGAAATGGAGGTAAGACTATAATCCTTCCTACTTCCATAGTTCAAAACAGTTTACTGTAACTGTTACAAAGTATCCACATTTCTTATGTGTGAGTTAAAAGGCATCATTTAGCAAGTACCTCATTCGCCCCTGTATTAGATCTCGTATTCCTATAATCATAACCATATTGGAGTCTTAATATTACAAATATATGTAGCCATGATTCTTGTTATCAGTTACTCATGCATTCAAGTGTAGTCACAATTTCCTAGCTGCATGAGAAACTTTACTAATAAAATCTACTTTATCGCTAGTATTGTAAAATGACATTGATATAATATGATACCATAGCACATTTTTAGACATCTTCAAATTTTCTTTGAAAATTTCTTCATCCAGATACCCTAGAATACCTGCACACCAAATTTCAATCCAATCAGTCCATTAGTTTTGAAGCTGTCATTTCTTTTCACTTTGAATTTTTTTTATCTACTTAGTAATCATGGTTTTTGACCCCAACAATGACCAAAAACAGAAAATTGAAGATATCTTGCTGTCACAAACAAATCTGAATATATATATATATATATATATATATATATATATATATATATATATATATATATATATATATATATATATATATATATATATACATACATACATACATACATATATATATATATATATATATATATATATATATATATATATATATATATATGTAATATTTATATGTTTATATAATAATTACTGATATAATATTATCAACAGGACACCGTATCTTTTAAATTTACATTTCTGGGAATAAGTAAGTGTTATTACAAAAATATTCTAGAAAATGTATCATCTATTCACATACCTCCTATTTGGTGACAGCCAAAGTTCCACGGGCAACCAATCACTTTTCCGTGTGTGAGTGTGTGTGTGTGTGTGTGTGTGTGTGTGTGTGTGTGTGTGTGTGTGTGTGTGTGTGTGTGTGTGTGTGTGAAACTCTCTTTGTTCTCTGAATGAATAAAGTTTCCAAAGCGTCTACAGTCTGTCAAATAATTCTATACAGTTTAGAAATTGAATTTAATCTCCAACGCTCTCTCGTATACAGGTATCAACTCTAACGTAGTGTCAAGAACAAAAACAAAGAACAAAGTACCACCTACAGACGAAGTTCGCAAAATACTAAAACAAAGGATGGTAAACGAATATAGATTGTATGAAGCTGTCAAGGAAAGGTTTTCTGATTTGAAAACAAAGTTAAATATTAGACCTGTAAAGATAGGTGTTGATGATAAATTGGAAACATGATAATTATTAGACTAATGAACAGTCAAAGACATGTAAAATATACATATTATGTACATTACATTAGGGCGCCTCTCTGGGAAGAACTGTTTTAAATGCAATATGAAGTAGCGATGTATAGATATAAACATATATTACCTCTCTGTTACGTATATGCTAATATAATAGAGTTAAAATGATGTACGCATGTTGTTTCACTCATGCAACATGACATTTTCAGCTAAAATGATGTAGGCTGGTGTTCCACTCATGCAACATGACATTTAATACACAGACTCAGACAACTTCTAATGCAAAAGAAACAATTACACCGGTGCCGTGCACAGTGGGGATGTACAAGTTAGTCAAGTTGAAACATGCCTAGCTTTGGGTATAAATCGTAATGGCCAATAAGTGGAACACCAAGCCTACATCATTTTAACTGCAAAGTACGAATTACAAAGCATTAATATCCGCAAAGGAACACACACACACACACACATATATATATATATCACATTGTGTTTGACTCAATTTCAATCAGTGTCATTTTATTGTATAGCTTCGCTTTTGTACTTTGCGTGTTTTAGACTCTTTTCTTGTATTATTTGGATAACTGCTTGATTTTAGAGTTATGAATTTAGTATTGCCTATAAAGTGCTGTTTATTAGAATTAGTTTATTAGAAATGTTTATTGTTTTCATTACAAGAGACACAAAAGGCTTCTTCATATTAATGGTGTAATTTCGATGACAATGTTAAAGTGTGATATGATTCTTAATAAGAAAGGCTTACTTTATTTCTATCTTAAACAATATATATAATAATATATAATAAAGAATAGTAATAAGTCGTTACTCAGAGTTTCACGCTTCGAGCGATCATCAGGCAACTAAATTAATATATATTACGCTCTGCCACTGCGGTATAGAGCACTGTCTTAGCAGATTGATACTCACCGAGTTATATATATATATATATATATATATATATATATATATATATATATATATATATATATATATATATATATATATATATATATATATATATATATATATATATATATAACGTAATAAAGTAATCAAATGTATAAAAGGTTTGCTTATGTACGTTCAAGAAGGGATTGTTCAAGACTCTTCCAAAACTTCACAACAGCCACTTTAAGTATAATAACAATAACTTCATATCAGTACAACAAAGTACTACCTTATCTCGATCAGATTTGGAACTTGTACTAAGTTTATAATGGCTTACTCTATAGATCCAGTATAATCAAATCACATTAACATCCAAGCCGCATAGCTTTAATAAGATGTGAGTGTAGGTGAATTATTGATGAACTGTGATCCATCTATTGGGTGCATGCTTCACATAACCCTTGATTTCAGCGTCGCCGAAACGTTGGTGTTTTAAATTAAAATAAAGATCAGATTGATGATCGGAGACCAGTTGAACCGCCTCGTTTTATTTATTTCACACATCTTGATTTCACCTCAACAAAACAACTTTGTTGAGAACCTATCTCTTAGTTAATTAACCTCTCCATGGATCCCAAGGTGTGATTTTTTTTGCTTCGCTCTCCAATAAACTGTTTGTAATACTGTCAGAGTCAACCCATTAATTTTGCTACGCCCACCCCCATAGTTAATCAGAGTTATAATTGAACTGTTTGTAGAAATTTACATAATATTAACATATATGTAAATGAAGTCGATGTTCATAAGTGTAATGTTTGCTAAGTAACGTAATGACCTGATCTGATGTAGCGATATCACTCCGTTCAATCAGTTTGAGTGTATAGTTTCAAACAACAACAATGACATTATTACAACGTTTATTAAAGAGCAAATCAAATCACAGATCGCGGTGTAGACAGGCGATATAAGTTAATGGGTTACGGATAGACTGTTGCAAGTAGGAAATGTCATGTACACTCATTAAATACTTTAATTTTGATTTTGTTCCGAATATGGCTTAAACGTCTTGTAGTTTATATATCAGAGTTGTTGTACCTAATAACCGTGTTTAAATGTCAGGTTGTACGGATTTACCTTTTGTCATAAGAGTTATATGTGATATGATAGTTCCTGTTACAACACCTCAGACTCTCCATTTTATTTCCTGGTTGATCTACGGAAAAGTCTTAGAGGTGTGTTTAGAGAGCCAAATACGTCACTCCTAATAACTCTTACGTATGACTAATTATAGGCACCCTTGATAACGCACGAATACCTTTTGTTTTCTACATGTTGACACAGTATTTGACATGTGCAGGATTAGCCCACCTCATTGCTCATTGCGAAACAAACAAACGTTATTGCTACATACATATCCTCAAAGACTTTCTTACTTGTTTGTGATATCCTAATGTCAGCGTTTATATGTATATATGTGTGCTCAATATTATTGGAAGGATTTATGTATTCAAAGGTTAAAACATACGTCGTTGTCAAGGGAGATGTAATGAAGTTGCCTTCAATTTTCTGTAGATTATCACTCAGAATGCTACTCGGATCTTACTATCGCCAACACTCTCGACACAGCACAACTATACATGGACAAATACACAGAACCTCTCTGAGAATGAGATGTAGCTTTTAATATTGAGCTCTTTTAGCTCTCAAAAAGAGACGTATGAAAATGACCTTTTTCATTTTATTTCAATACAAAGGGAGCTCTAAGATTCATCTCTTTTTATATCAATAGCCTTATACATTGCCTAATATCTTTGCTATGTATAGAAAAATGGTACTTCACAATAAAACTCAATTTTTCAACTTCAAGTAATTCATTTGACTGATAAACGTGAAAACTTTAATAATTCGTATACATAATTTAGATCAAGGCAGACTGGAATGCAAATGATAGATGTATAGACCCCAAATATAGATGGTGGATGATATATTAAATAGGTAGACAGATATAAAGATGGATTGATAAATGGATTCATCGTTTTTAATAGAATACGGTCGACATTCAAAGAGGTGAGGGATATTGTCTACAAAAAAAAACATTTTGAATATCCTGAACACATTTTTTGATACTGAGGAGCGTACACATGATAGATCTGTAGCGGTTCTAGCGTAAGACCAAGAGCGATGGAGCGAAACCGCTACAATTCTGCATAAACACAACCCATATGAAAGAGGGAAGGTTATATCTCGTATAGTTGTGTACATGAAGTCAAATTCAGTGTTATGTCACCAAATTTAGCACAAACATGTTTGTTGTAAGCATTGGATGTTAATGTCGAGATACGACGTCGTCACTGATGTCAACTGTTTAAATTGAAAAACAATAAGATCATCTTAAATGACAATTTCAGAGGGTAGTTTAAAAATGGTCTCCCATTACTGCCAGTTATATCATATATGTTATGTATTCTATGAGTCATCGACCACCCCTCGTCTGAAATGAATAAATCATGGACACCAACGCTATATCATTAACTGGGTTACTTTTGTTTCACCTATCATCTCCCCGATCCGTTTACGTTATTTTGCAGCAAAATGGAACTCCACACAACAACAAATACAACAAGAAATGATCTGGAAATTAGAAATGAGACGATAAGAGCCACGGCACTGCTGTTAACTGGACTTGATCTGGTTGTAGGGATCATCTTTCAGTCTTTGCTGTCTCTCTTCATAATTCTAGCAAATAATAATAATAATAATAATATTGGTTTATTGCTCTCAAAGGCCACCGGCCCAAATAGCAAATCCATCACAGATATACAAAATGCAAAATATACAAAACGGACACAGAAAATTCAACTATTAATAAAGGAAAGAAAAGAAAAGAAAAAGGAAACACACTACTTCAAATACATTCTTTTCTCAATTGGAAAGCTTTGTGTATAAATACAGCAAGGTTTGATATAACAACTCTATCATCACACGACATAAGAGAATAAAAAGTTTCAATTGAAGGTTGTCTATATGACCAAACTGGTAAATATAACTCTCTTAGACGTTGGTATAACGGGCAGACAGAAATAAAGTGAAATTCATCCTCAATTTCAATTGTACAACAAACTTTACAGGTGCGCTCCTCAAGAAAAATACCACGTGCCCTACCCTCCTCAATTTCCAGACCGAGACCCGAGCTCCTCAGACAAGCTATTGCTCTTCTGAATTTAGTATCCATGTCTAGAAATAAATATTCCTCTGGTAAAAGGTTTAGCTTAAAATTTCGATATAAACGAAGCTTATCTTTGGTACAGACTTCAGAGCACCAGTTTTGTTTGACAATATCACTAGCTCTGGTCATGAAATGGTTGAGGAAGGTAATGAAGTTGCCAGGCCCCTGAAAAAGCCACACCTCCCCAAACCCATGGGTAAACAAAACATTTTTGACATGCGTTGCCCAGGACTGCTTTCCATTGGCGTCAAGTCGCATCGCAAGATTATAACTGTGTTTTGCAACTTTGCTTTGTGGCATTTCCAAGAGTTTCAACCAGTACGAGATTACTCTTTTAAGAGTGAAAAGGAAAATGGGATATCTGCCACAATCACCTAGCACACAGGCGTCCGGTGTTGAGGATTTGACTCCAAGAAAACGCTTACAGTACTTCAATTGGATACGTTCAAGAACCTGGTACTGCGCATAGCCCCAAATTTCTGACCCATAGGTGGTTACAGGAAGAACCATAGCGTCAAAAAGTTTAAAATACTCTTTGAATGGCAAATTTCCAGTGTGTTTGACCATACGAAAAATGCTACCCATTGCCATTCTAGCAAATATCATGGTTATCATCACGGTTGTTATTAGTAAGAATCTACGACAACAATTTCGAAGTTACATGTTGGTTAACTCCTGTATTGCGAATATACTGTTAGGCGTATTGGCTGGGGCTCATGTTCTGCTATTGATTCGACCAGACGAAGTTTGTGGATTGGCACTAGCTTTAGCTATTATTACAGTGATTTTTGAAAACTCGTTGACTATGGTTATGCTGTCATTTGAGAAATTTTATTATATTCAACGTCCTTTCAAATACTTGACCTACTTCACTTGGCGGAACATAGCTATCGTAATAACATTGACCTGGGTTATGTCGACCACCTTTCCGTTGTTAACCATGCATCGTGACGACCGTTCCAAGAACTATCGAGGAAAGTTACAGCGCCTACTGGATATCTCCTAACCCGATATTACGCATATTTGCCATCTTTGTTATATATGTGGTTCCTGCTATTGTCATCATGTGTACCAACGTTCCAATAATGAGAACGATACGAAAGCAGCGTCGACGCATCGCGGTAGAATTATCCACGCGGATACCGGTCCTAACAAGTGGTGAAATGCGAATTGCACGAGAGTCGATAGTTATGACATTCATATATGCTGTCTTTGTCATCTTCTTCATTATCTATTTAGTAGCAGTTTTGTCATGTGAAATGTGCGACCATCAGACTATGGACTTCCTTCGCTTTGAAGTGCAATTTCTATACGGACTTGTTTGTCCATTTCTGTATACGTACTTGTTTAAAGACTTGCGGAGGTGTTTCCAACTAGCTGTACTTCGGTAAAGAGAATATTGCAGATGCATTTAGTAGCCTCTAACACCCTTTTTTGAAGGCACTTTCATATTTAATGTTGTCTCTCCAAATGCAATGGAAACCACTAGAGAAAATTGAAGCGCCAATTTACGCAAGGGGACTTAATTTTTATACGACAACTGCAAAGAAATGCGGTTCCCTTCAACCTCAAAACCGAAAAGACGAGAACGAGAAAAGCCGACGAAAACTTCGAAGAGGGAAATAGAAAGTACCATGGTGGATCAAAAACTGAACGACATCAACAGAAGGTTAGAATGCTTGCCATCTGTCGTAAATGACAGTCATGACATCAAGCGATCTCAAACTGCCATCACCACATCACTTGAGTATTCCAACACACTGGTCGAAGAAATGCGAGGTCAAATTGATCAACTGCAGCATGACAACAAACACCCACTACAACAAAATGAGGAATTAACACAACGGATAACAGCAATGGAGAATACTCCAGAAGAAGACCAAAACCAGTATAGTAGAAGAGAAAACGTCGAAATCTACGGCATTCCGGAGACTCCGAACAAAAACACCGATGGCATAACGCAAGCTGTGGTAAAATACAGTGACCCTGAAATAACAATTAAAATGAACAAATATTGAAGTGACACATAGAATTGGAAAGTAACTAGAAAGGGGAGCAAAGACGGTCTATAGACCAATGATAGTGACATTCGAAAGTCGAAGTACACACGATACAGTATACAGAGAAAGAATGAAGGTGAAGAACATTACAACGAACAAACTGGGTTACAGAGAGAAAAACAACATTTATATCAATGAAAACCTGATAGCATTCAAACTGCAATTAATGAAGAAAACTAACGAGAAAAGGAAGGCCTTACACTACAAATATCTATGGACATACAACGGTAATATCTATGGACATACAACGGTAACATCTATGGACGTACAACGGTAATATCTATGGACGTACAACGGTAACATCTCTGGACATACAACGGTAACATCTATGGACATACAACGGTAACATCTGTGGACATACAACGGTAATATCTATGGACATACAACGGTAACATCTGTGGACATACAACGGTAATATATATGGACGTACAACGGTAACATCTATGGACGTACAACGGTAGCATCTATGGACATACAACGGTAATATCTATGGACATACAACGGTAATATCTATGGACATACAACGGTAATATATTGCGGTAATATCTATGGACATACAACGGTAATATCTCTGGACATACAACGGTAATATATATATGGACGTACAACGGTAATATCTGGACACACAACGGTAATATTTATGTCAAAAATGAACAAATATCTATGGACATACAACGGTAACATCTATGGACGTACAACGGTAATATATATGGGCATACAACGGTAATATTTATGTCAAAAATGAACAAATATCTATGGACATACAACGGTACGGTAATATCTTTGTCAAAAAACAACAAGCACATCTGTCGTCACCAGTAATGAGACTGATCTGTTGAAAATCAAATAAATGAACATGAGATGATTTTTTTTAATAGTGGCGGTGCACTCAATATCCTATATAAATACCAGATCTTTTTAAAGAAACATTTTGAAGAATTTAAATTATTTTTCGAAGACTGCAAGTGAGGTAGGAGTATATGTACACTCCTCTATGCAACATGCTGTCAAATATGATACTTATGTTCATAGTGCAGAATCGCTGTGGGTAGAATTTACTGAGAAAGGTAAGAACCGCATTCCATTTATAGGCCACCTAGTGAGGATGAAACGGCATGTGATTCATAGATCATTTAGAAAATACTTTATGTCATATTAATACTAAATATCATATCAGTAAGTTTTCTAATATTTCCAATAAATTGTTAGATAATCGTTCTTGTCTAAACTATGTAAAAGTGATAAATGATCCGAGTCGTGTAACTAGAACTTCTCAAAGCATTACAGATCATATTTATACAAACTGTTGTGATAAACGTGTAGAATCTGGTGTTATTCTCGCCGAGAGATTTTTGTACACAACACCTTGTATTATAGACTACGGAGAAGATTTCACAACTTCTTCACATCGATCGCTAATAATCATGATACATGCCAAAGTGATAGGAAAGAATTATACCAAGAATTACACACAAAGCAGGCCAATTCACAGGTAACATACGCTGCCACTAAGGTCTGGATTAGCATTCCCGACTCAATCAGGAATACAACATGTAGAAATCATTTTAAACAGCTATACATAGATCATCTTCAGTTCAACGAATCATCAATCTTGTCATCTATATCTTTCTGCATCTCAACTTTCATCACTCTGTGTCACACTTGTTCTTGTCTTTTTCAGTTTTTAATGAATGTGTTTCCCTCAATTAATTTGTTTGTTTCATCTGTAAAGTTCAGTGTGAAACATTTCTTGAACTTCTTGAGAGAAGGCTTGTAAATATTGGACCCCAGTAATGGAGAAATCCATTGTACATTTATTTTCAGAAAATACAAACAGTTTGTCCAGATATATTTGTCGAGTATTGTTAGACACTTAAACAAGCGGGAACGGACTTGACTAGTTGTTAGATAACTACTTTCCATTTTCCCCGTTTTCCCATCATATTGAATGTGTTGTATGATTATTATTCCTTTTGAATATGGGAAACAAAGCATTGTTATTATTATTATAATTATATGTAGCACAACTGTTGAGAGTAAACTTTAATTTTCTTTTATGATTATGTAGTCTTGTTGCTAGACATATTTGCATACAACCTGTTATACTGTATTCTGTTTTTCATTAAGTTATGTAATTGTCATTTTGGCCTGTGGCCTAAATACGAATAAACAATATATAAAGGTCTATTCCGGAGTTCTATTCTATCTGCTAAGCTAAAGTCCAGTTAACAATATAATGGTGATCAAACTTATAAATTTACCAGTTTGAGTACGATTCACTGATCGATTCAGAAAAGTACAAACTTAAGGCAAAATGGATTTGCAAAGAATGGGAAGTCACATATATCTGTCTTTATGTCTATGATATTGCTTATAATTTCGTGATCATCTGTAATTGTACAAAGCATATCTCGTGTTTTGTGAGGGACAATATGATTATTTCCGGTACAGTAGGTATTGAAACCGTAATTATCGTCAGCAAATTACGTCCTGGGAACGTCATCCTTGACACTGACAACAATGCTGTATGCAAATGAAGGTAGTGTGAACGGTCGATGAGGTGATAATTATGACGATCTTACTCGAAAGAAAGTCATTGACAAATATTATAATTTCGAAACTTACATATCACGGTTTCTTATCTTTAAGCAGTGTTGATCTTCATCCTAAATTAATGTGTTTTTTCCCCTTTATAGTACCCTTTAAATGTTTTTTTTTCTTGTTTTGTCTCTAATTCTTCGCAACGTTTAAGAAGAACTGTTTAGAAGATCAAGAACAATTGTCATTTTGTATATATTTCCTTTATTGGCTATAAGATAATGTTATACTGCCCTCAGTGACAGGCGCTTTCCCTTCAATAGGAGTAGACCAATGAAGGTACCCGATTCGGTGAATGTTACGCGTACAGACAAAAACCACAGAAAAAAAGTAAATCTATTCAATGGAGAACCTAGCCCATCTCTTTGCGTAGATAGGTGCATTTTCTTCATTTTTAAAAAATGATTGGACAAAGATGTATGCAACGAGATGATAAAACATTTGAGTATACACAGTAATTGTGACTGTACCCTTTTCTGTATTTGTCCGTATGACAAGCGACTCTTTGTCATCAACATGTAGAAGCCATTTTAAACAGCTATACATAGATCATCTTCAGTTCAACGAATAATCATTTTTGTTATCTATATCTTTCTGCATCCCAACTGTCATTACTCTGTGTCACAGTTGTTCTTGTCTTTTTCAGTTTTTAATGAATGTGTTTCCCTCAATTAATTTGTTTGTTTCATCTGTAAAGTTCAGTGTGAAACATTTCTTGAACTTCTTGAGAGAAGGCTTGTAAATATTGGACCCCAGTAATGAAGAAATCCATTCTACATTTATTTTCAGAAAATGCGAACAGTTTGCCCAGAGATATTTGTCCAGAGATATTTGTCGAGTATTGTTAGACACTTAAACAAGCGGGAACGGACTTGACTAGTTGTTAGATAACTACTTTCCATTTTCCCCGTTTTCCCATCATATTGAATGTGCTGTATGATTATTATTCCTTTTGAATATGGGAAACAAAGCATTGTTATTATTATTATAATTATATGTAGCACAACTGTTGAGAGTAAACTTTAATTTTCTTTTATGATTATGTAGTCTTGTTGCTAGACATATTTGCATACATTTTTTGAGGATTTATTCACATGCCTACCCATCCATAGTGTTATATCTGTAATATACAACATCGTTTAACTGTTGCTATGGTCGTGATCTTGTTGCTAGGCATATCTGCATACATTTTTGGAATTTTTGTTCATTTGCCTTCCCTTCATTGGTGTAATATTGGCATCACATGTCATCGTTTCCCTGTTGCTATGAGCATCGTCTGATTGCTAGGAACATTTGCATATTTTTGTTTATGTTTATTCAATTGTCTACCCATCCCGGTTGCTATATTTTGCAATATACCATATTACTTGATTGTTGCCAAGGGCATGTCGTGGTTGCTAGGGCAACTTAGCAACCACACTATATTGGTATCGACATTGAGGATAGGATTTGTGAAATATGTTTAGAAGGTATTGAAGACAAATATCATTTCACCCTTGCATGCCCATTATATCAAAATTTAAGATGTCTCCTACCAAATTACTATAGACGTTTTCCAACCCGTGTTAAATTCTATAATTTGCTGAGGTCTAATTCCACAACTGTGTTGAGGAATCATTTTAGTAAATTTGTTTATAAAGCTATGGATTTAAGACAAGAATTTTATATGGACGCCTGATATTGCTTGATAAGTTTTGCAACATGTTACAACCTGTTATACTGTATTCTGTTTTTCATTAAGTTATGTAATTGTCATTTTGGCCTGTGGCCTAAATACGAATAAACAATATATAAAAGTCTATTCCGGAGTTCTATTATATCTGCTAAGCTAAAGTCCAGTTAACAATATAATGGTGATCGAACTTATAATTTTACCAGTTTGAGTACGATTCACTGATCGATTCAGAAAAGTACAAAGGCAAAATGGATTTGCAAAGAATAGGAAGTCACATATATCTGTCTTTATGTCTATGATATTGCTTATAATTTCGTGATCATCTGTAATTGTACAAAGCATATCTCGTGTTTTGTGAGGGATAATATGATTGTTTCCGGTACAGTAGGTATTGAAACGTAATTATCGTCAGCAAATTACGTCCTGGGAACGTCATCCTAGACACTGACAACAATGCTGTATGCAAATGAAGGTAGTGTAAACGGCCGATGAGGTGATAATTATGACGATCTTACTCGAAAAGAAAGTCATTAACAATTATTATAATTTCGAAACTTACATATCACGGTTTCTTATCTTTAAGCAGTGTTGATCTTCATCCTAAATTAATGTGTTTTTTCCCCTTTATAGTACCCTTTAAATGTTTTTTTTTTCTTGTTTTGTCTCTAATTCTTCGCAACGTTTAAGAAGAACTATTTAGAAGATCAAGAACAATTGTCATTTTGTATATATTTCATTTATAGGCTATAAGATAATGTTATACTGCCCTCAGTGACAGGCGTTTTCCCTTCAATAGGAGTAGACCAATGAAGGTATCTGATTCGGTGAATGTTACGCGTACAGACAAAAACCACAGAAAAAAAGTAAATCTATTCAATGGAGAACCTAGCCCATCTCTTTGCGTAGATAGGTGCATTTTCTTCATTTTTAAAAAATGATTGGACAAAGATGTATGCAACGAGATGATAAAACATTTGAGTATACACAGTAATTGTGACTGTACCCTTTTCTTTATTTGTCTGTATGACAAGCGACTCTTTGTCATCAGTTCTACATACGATAGGGAACGTGTCAACAACTTCTGTACCTTCTCCTCCACTACCCTTAGCACTGTCAAATAAATATCAATACCCACCAAATCACAGCCACCCTTTTCTCGCCTACAGTACACTGGAGATGTTAAACCATATGATAACAATGATGAATGAAGATAACAATGACAACAGACAGTACTAGTCTATATGAGATTTGTTTACAAATGGATATGGGTTTCATGTACATATATTTGAAGATATTTAGCCAGCAGATCCCCCCCCCCTTCAATCTTGATCGGGGGGTTGGGAGGAGCTTTCTCACCTTGGCTACTGGCTGGCAGTGGACGCCTCCATTATCAATTCGTGACATATAATTGTCAAGTGATTTTTTAATGTAAACTTCAATAAAGGAAGAAATAGAAATATGGGTATTTATTGATTTTGAAAGAAAAATATCTAAATTTTATAATCTCTAATCTTGGCTTATTTCTATTGCAATGTATACCCCTACATCTGCAACTGTGAAATATATTCATACTCCAGAAGGATGCTTTATATGGCCTTTCCAAATAATTGTCTTTTGTTCCTATCTTAAATTCTAGAAATCTGACAAGATATACAAGTGGGCGATAGCAATTAGGACCGAACTTCATATATCTATTTGAATTTGGATATGACCGGTTGTGGCGCCCCCAACGGCTAGAGTGTGATTTGCTATTGAGGATGTTCTAACAAGTGTCAATCAACGTTCCTTTAAAGTTATTCAGTTAGTATCATAGGTGTCAAAATTAAAAGTTTGCAAACAGGATTTGACTTTCTATGAGTTTATCGATTTTCCACTGCAATGAATATACAGGGTAATTACTTTGATTGGCAGCAGGATCGTTTAATCATTTTCTCTACACTAACATTTTGTGAAAATGAAATTTTATGATCCTTAGACTCGGAGAGCCAAAACAAATATTTTGAGTTTGAAGGCACAGAAGTGAAGTGGTACCACTAAGAGACTTCAAAAACGACGAAAGTGTCAAAATGCATGAAAATCAATTATGACTTTATAATCATCAAATGGAAATTCGTCTGTGCTGATAAACCATTGTAATTTATTGATTTATTGTTCCAAACACAACTTTTGAAAATGTTACCCAAGTTAACGTTGTTTGGAACAAAAGTTACATACAATACGACTGTATAATAAAAATAACGGTTCAAGTATTTATTAATCTTTATTTATTAATACTCCACATTGCGATAAATCAATTTGAATGCACATTTTCAAACTACGTGTACAATATATGGCTTCATGATGATACACAACACAACATCACAGAACGTTATTCTACAATTTGGTGTGCCGCAGGGCTTGTACTATATGCTATACCAAGATGATTCTTCGATCTATGTCGTATGTAATAGCCCCAATGATGTCAAGTCAGATTTTGAAACATGTGTTGAAGATGTACGTTGATGGATGAGGTCTAACATGCTGATCCTGAATGATGAAAAGACGGAGATTGTCAACTTTAAGTCACGTTTAAAAAGAGAGACGTGACGAAAGTAGACAGTCTTAGGATCGGCATATCAGATCCATCTACGTCAGCCAAGAATATCAGTCACGTGTTATGCTAGACTCTGACGGCTTCATGATGAGTCAGGTAAATATTGTTTGCAGATCTGCGTATTTCGGATTTAAATCGGAAAGATTCGCTCACTGATTTACCCCCGGACTGTGGAGAAATTAGTATACGTACATGCCTTTGTAACATCAAGATTGGACTATTGTAACAGCCTCCTTTTATGGAATCAACACATTCCATCTTGAAAAAATCAAATCTATACAGAATGCAGCTACTCGCCTCATTACCCGAACAAAGAAGTTTGAACACATCACACCTGTGGACTTGGTCTTACATGTGCCCAGGCAGAAATACTCTCATTATATGTCGATTTAATTCGTTAGCCTCCCAAATCGCAGATTTTTTTTTAATCTCGTCAGATTTCTGATTAAATAATTTGAAGCAAATGTGTCGATGAAATCACTTAATACATTGAAATAGCGAGGTTCCCGATCACCGAGGCTAGATGACAAAATAAGTACAGTCAAAACTTTATGTAAATGATGAGCGTGACTAGGCCAATTGTAATTGTATTGTTACCAACAATCCAATAAAAAGTAAGGAAACATGGAGGTAGATAAATATGAAGTGTTTTATTTGTTTACTTTTTTTTTAAAAAATCAACCGACCGACTGACCCATAGTTGCCATGAAAAATGTAATGAGAAACATAAAACAGGGCCACCCTAATATAGAATAACGTTCCCTTGGGGGAAGGTAAAAAGATGATAACTGAATGCCTCCTGAAAGGGACAGATAACATATTACATGTATTGCATATGAGTGACTGGGTGATTTCCTACTGTAAGGACACAACGCTTTTGATAATTCCAACACACAGACAAATTTTAAACAATATATGCATGTAAATGCAAGTGCAATTAAGATAGCATTCAAAATGTAAAACTACAAGATAAATTAACTGATATTGTTGAACACCAAATTATGGACTCAGTGGGATAGCTAACCATGTGACATGGATTGACTTACAGAGTGAGTTAGTGAGAGAGCGAGTGATTGTATTTATGCTGGCTGTATTGGGGAGGTTTTTGAATCCGTGACAAATTGCATTCACCCCTTCTATACGACGCCTACCATAGAGGGCAGTCTATGGTTCTACATCAATAAGTTCAGTATTATGCCAAAGTGATAGAAAAAGTACAATTAGAACATCGATTGTTTCGTATAATAAAAATATGTAGTCTTGGAAATTGTGCTTTTATAGACCGTACCGTGATCTACGTAAATAGTGTGAGTTGTATAACTTTTCGTTTTTGAATTTTGTTTATTTATTTTCTTATTTTTTTAATTTTAATTAATTAATTTATTTATTTATTTCTCGGGGGGGGGGGGACCTCAAAATTATTGATCCCGGGAAGGGGGGGGGTTACTTGAAAAATATTTGAGTATGGCAAGGGGGTTACTTACAATTAAAAACATATAAGTTTCACAATAAAAGCGCCAATGGCGTTGTAGCACAACTGTTGATGATACACTTTAATTTTCTGTAATGATTAACGTGGTCTTCTTGCTAGACATACATTCTTTGAAGATTTATTCCCATGCCTTCCCATCCATGGTGTTAATGTTATACCTGCTATATACACCATCATTTAATGTTACTATGGGCACTATCTTGTTTCTCGGCATACAATTTCGCAATACTCCTTCATTTACCTTCCCATCACCAGTGTTATTTTGGCATTATATGTCATTGTTTTCCCGTTGCTATAGGCGTGGTCTTGTTGCTAAGGACATTTACATATCTAAAATAATGTGTATTCACTTGCCTACCCATCCATGTTATAATTGTCAAGAAACCTATCATTTGACTGTTGCTAAGGGCGTGGTCATGGTTGCTAGGGCCAATTACATAAGTATGACACACTCACAATTTGCAGACTAACAGTAACACTTTCAGAATCATAACCAAATTTCATCACCAGTAGTTTGAGAGGTAAAGCTCAATACCAAAATCATTTGCATCATCTACAAGACAGACAGGCAGACAGACAGACAGACAGACAGACAGGCAGGCACTTTAACTTGAACCTAAACAAATGTAGTTCAGTGTTCAAGTTAGGTAGGCACGGTTTCCAAGCAACCTCAAGAAGAGATTAATTTCAGTACCATTCACACACAATTGTTACATTATGTTAAGTACCCCATAAAAATTCTTATGGTTTAATTAGATCAATAAAACAATAATTTCTGTATACTCTTTTTGCCTGACTGGCATTTCAATTATAAAAATCTTGGTTTTTTAGCCCTAATTTGCATATTTCTAAAGGGATCATCGTGTATTTAATATCACCTGATCTGTACATCCCCAGAAACATACCTGTGAAATTTCAGCCAAATCAACGAAGGAAATTTAGAATTATAGACTTTTGACTAAAAAGACACATTTTAACCCTAATTTGCATATCACTATTGGGATCATCATGTCATGAACAAATCTAAATTTACACCCCCTACACAACGTTCCTACCAAATTTCAGGGCAATCTACCCAGTAGTTTTAGAGTTTAAGTCTTTTGACCAAAAATCACACTTTTTCACCCAAAAATGCACATCTCTGATGTGATCATTTTCATTTGAACAATTTTCCATCAATACACCGCAAGTAATGTCCCCACCAAATACCAAACCAATCGGCCTGGCGGTTTTTGACTTTAAGTCCTTCACACACACACACACACACACACACACACACACACACACACACACACACACACACACACACACACATTTCTCAATGACTATAGTACTACTGAACCATTCACGTGAGCTAAAAAATCCCCCCCCCCGATAGGTTGTTATGAAAGCAACCTAAACGGACAGAATTTACACCCAAATTCTTGACATTTTTGTCTAGTAACCACGTTAACAACCAGACAAGAGAAGGGCATGTAATGGTAACCTGAACAAACAAAAAGAACGCCAAAATGCGAATTCTGACTCAGCTGATTCTGTTGTATTTTATGTAATTTAAACTTTCAACACCTGTCTGGCAACATATGTTCACTTGTTTGCCCAGATTTTTGTAATTTACTATTTATAGAGAGTTTTTTCTCTAACTCCCTTTTGCATATCATATTTGCCATTAGACTCTCTCACAGTCCTGGAAACTTCGCATAAATAGCTAAAACTTGGGTTATTTTGTATGTATCTACTGCATAATTGTACTCGTATACTAGTATCCCAATATCCCTGTACTGTGCGCCCTCATCGATCACATAGGGCTAACCTTTGGTTGCTCCGGCTTCGCCTAACACATCAACAAAAGGTTAGCCCTATGTAATCGATGAGGGCATACAGTACAGGGATACTGAGATACTAGTACAGGAGTACAATTATGCAGTAGATACCGGTACACACAAAACAACCACAAATTTTAGCTATTTATGCGAAGTTCCAAGGACTGTGAGAGAGTCTAATTTGCCATGGGATGACAACGATTGTTTTCTCCAATGTACCCCAGTCCCCAGCCCCCCCCCCGCTGAAATCAGTGAGTGAGTGAGTGAGTGAGTGAGTGAGTGAGTGAGTGAGTGAGTGAGTGAGTGAGTGAGTGAAGGGATTTATGAATAATAATCCATTAAATGAGTTGAAATCGATACATGTATTAAATCATAGCCAGTGGAGGGGAAAGTGTCTGTGATCAAATATTCAAAAACATACAACGATTTGGGCCAGTGTTTGATGAGAGGGTTAGTAGGAGGGACGACGAGCTAATGATGTACTAGTATCTCACCAGCGCAGAGAACAACTGTGGTGTTGACGAACCCTGCACAAAGACAATGTCAAAGGTCACTGGTAAAGTCTACTAAACAAGCAAGGGTTCGTCGAACATATATGCATATATATATCATTTTATCTAATCCACATGGACTGTTCATTCAGTAGCCAGTTTACTGTGCTATAGCTGTTGAGCTATTCAATCACCACCAAGGAGTCTTGCAACATACATATATGTAGGCCTATACTGTAAGATACGTCGTGTTGTTCAGCCCATGGATGTATTAGTCTCACTAATACATCCATGGTCAGCCGTATCAGAGGTGAGTTGGCTAACAGCGTGACATGAACGTCGTATCTTCAGACTTAGCCCTAACCACAGGCCATGAATAAACAATGGATAAGAACATGACTGACTCATACTCGGACCGGGACGTAAAGAGAACTTTGACTAGTACAGGGAACGGGAATTATAGATGTGATATTATGTTTTTGACTATTTTTTATACCCAATAAAGATGCTACAATAAATTCTGAGTGTAATTTCTTCTCAATGTTTACGTATACAATAGACATAGGTGGAAAGATAAACAACAAGGTTGAGCCGCGTTGTTTATCTTTCCACCGGTGTCTATTGTACTTATGCCCGACAAGTTCACAGGATGGCAGGATTAGTCTATCTCACCCAGATCTCACCCTTGCTAGACTAGATTAAGATAAAGTACACACTGTCTCACCCCTTGTCAGGCTAGGTGATGATAATACCACAGGGTAAAGGACAAATAATCAATTTTGTACTCGCGATTTTCCGGATTTCTAATATTATTTTCTGTATTATTTCAAATAAAGTTTTAAATACTGTTTCCTCTCACTGTTTTTTTTTATATTTCCTACCTGATATCAATATCTTATCTGAGTTTATCAGCTTTACATTAATTAGTAGCTTGCTAAAACAAAATCACTATTTGCCCAATTTAACGCATTATGCCGTGAGTGTAAACATCTACTGATCCGACTAATGGTAATACACGTCCCCCAGCAAATTTTCGCATCACTGTGACAGCAATTTTTTTTCTGTTGTCAGTCCTGCATCAAATTATTTTTTCCATATGCAGAAGCAATGCAATTTTTTTCTCGGTTACCAGTTTTGTTCACCCCTAATCTAATCCAGCAAGGGTGAGATGGACTAATCCTGCTATCCTGTGAACTTGTCTATTATATACTTGTTGCCAACTAGTTTCAGTGTAAGGAAAGGTGTTGATTGCTCAGCCATGCTGCGATCCCTTATCTAAGTATTCGCCCTTTATCTAATTATTCACCAGTCTATACTAGCATAGTGCACGAATTGTTTACACAAGGGATTAGTAATTAACACCTTGTATCAACTAGCTTACACCATACACAATTTCGTGTAGCGTATATGCTTACATGGGGATAAATTACACAACATTTATTGTATCATCTTCCTTGTAAATAAAAATAGTCAGACACTTGTGTATCTTGACATATACTATAGTATTCAAGTTCCCTGTGCCTTCATAGTCGCAAACCACGGCCTGTTTTACGGCACCATTCTTCACGAGCCGTCCCACATTTTATTTCGAAGTGTAGCGGAAAAAATAACAGCTATGGTTTTCGAGAATGTGTGCTTTGGCCTTGTCGCGCTGGCGTGACAGTTTGCCTTTATCCTTATACTAGTGTCGCATTAACCATGGATGTATTAGTGAGACTCTCTAATACATCCATGCATTAACCTACCAATCAGATCCAGAATTCATATAAGGGTGCGAGCTCAAAAATATTCATGCCCCCCAACAAAGAATTTTCATAGCCCCCCCCCCCCCCCCAAAGCCCAGGCTACATATTTCAATATGTATAATTGTATACGTACAGTACCCCCCCCCCCACTTCCCGCATTCTAGAGATGTACAGTTGTGTTGTGTTGTACACTACATTACAATAACAGTGGCAATGGATTTGAAAGTCCATACATAACAATAAAACATTTCTTTACAAATAGATGTGGGCTTTGCAAAAAAAGGTCTCACATTGGGCTGCAATCTGTACTTGGCGAAAATTTGCAAATGTACTTGGTAAACGACCGCTCCTGAGGTTTAATTTGGTCTAGATCTTGAGCAAAATATTTCGTGCCCCCCCCCCCTTTCAGGCCATCACCATTTTCATGCCCTCTCCCCTTCGAACGCCCAATTTTTTTCATGCCCCACCCCTCAATTTTGCCCCAGACGCCCCTCTGCCGTAAATTCTGATCGTAGCCTAAGGTTTGAGAAGCTGTGCACGCCTATTGACAAGGAAACTTCAGTACTTCAGGAAGATTCTCTCCCAAAAAGTACTCTTCCAGATAAAACACAACTGTACATAACGTCAGGAATGGGGAGTGAAGGGGGGTTGTTACCCAAAAATTGGGGAGTGAAGGGGGGGGGGGGGCTCCTCAAAATTTTACCAGAAAGCATTCTTTTAGTCATTGAAATTCAAAAATCTCCGGGAAGGGAGGGGGAAACCCCCTCCCGTACCCACCCCACTTGGCTCCCTCAAACTTTGATTCAACTAATACCACCTAATTTCAAACTTTACCTATGGTACTAGTTTGGAAATAAGCTGCATTCATTGTTACCCCTTCCTCTTGAAATATGCTACATTTATGTATGTATGTATGTATGTATGTATGTATGTATGTATGTATGTATGTATGTATGTATGTATGTATGTATGTGTGTACGTACGTACGTACGTACGTACGTACTTTTTACTAGTAAAATGCCCGCTGTGTTGCCGGGATATATGGTGGTACCATTCCGGCTGGATATAAATGCTGATACACCATTCCGTACACACGACGAAAATGGTCCACCCTACCCTACGCGTAATGGTTGCGTCTAATGAGGTATTGGTATGTGACCATGCATGGTGGTGTGTGGTTTGCATTACTGGAAGTCAATGCGACTACTGCTAGACGAGACTTAGGCTTGACTGGTGTTCACGAAGTTCCTCTGGCATGGTGACTTATTGACATCAAACAGTGCGGTGCTAAAATGTCGTCGTTCCGACATTACCTACGTCCAGCAGTAGGATCACTTCTCGTACTCTGTGTTCTTACAATACTAGCCGTTTTTTCCAGTTCTGGTGTCGTCGAGAAAGTTTCCAAAGTACGTCCTGTGACCGCCCACTTGACATCAAGTGGAGGCCAAGGCGGTAAGTAAATACCGTTCAGTGGTCGTGTTGTAATATGTGGACTCTGTCTCGTGTAATCAAAGCCGTCGCATTAAAATGGTCCCACTTCGACAACATCGACAGTATTTAATAATCTACACGATTTCTGATTTAGTCATTACACAATAATGGTGGCATTGTACGTGTAGTGCCAGAACTGCGCATTGAATGGATTCATTTACGCAGACAATGAAACCATTGAAACCGGTTTAGAAATAACAACACAGCTAATGCATACGGAAGCCGTTCCCATCCTTCCTAGTATTTTGGGGTCAGATTTTCAGTACAAACAACTTGAAAGCCTGACACTACCATTGCATCGTCGCAAACCACGGTCTGTTTTACGGCAACGTCCTTAACGAGCCTCCCATTTATTTCGAAGTGTAGTGGTAGAAATAACAACTCTGGTTTGCGAGAATGTACCATCGACATTGCGAGGCTGTACTTTTATATATAAATGACCTCGCTAATAGAACCCATAAAGTGATACCAAGGGCTATTGTGGGGATGGGTTGTAGAATATCACAATATAAATATATACAGCTAAAATGGTGTAGTCTTGGTATTTCACTCAAGTGACATATTTAATATACACTCTCAGACAATGCGAAAGTGGTAAAGTTGAAATGTTGATAATTAGAAAATACTAACAATTACAGCCATAGTGTTATGTTTTCATTTGAAGCCTGTTTTACTTCACTGAAAGAATAGCAATACTTATCAGTATTCAATGTTATTGGACAAAGGATCCTGCTGTGTTTATTGTGTCTCTGTTATTGTTTATCTAGAGTTGAAATGTGTTTAGCTCTGTGCCCCCCCCCCCATAATGTCTCAAGGGAAACACCAAGCCCACATCATTTTAGCCGTAATTATGTGATCCATTCCTCGACCAATCGCAATAAACATGAGCACTTGGATTGCACAAAGTAATTTCTTCGGGCCTAAGGTACTATTGTTGTTGTCACTTTGGCTACAAGTTCTCTGTCTGGGGTGTACACTGTGAACAGTCGCCACACAATTATTTTGGAGTTTTTACACTTGTATATATTATTACAACAACAAAAATAAATATACTTATCAATATCGACAGTGAATATCTTAAGAGTAACATCTGCGTACAAGTCTTTCATCATCCATTTTCAAAATCCTCAACCAATATTTAACAATTCTACAGTATCTATAAACCTTTAAGGTAACTCTTCCCAATTCTCCTCTTATGGCAACGATAGGGGTGTTATTATACAATTGCAGAATGTAACATAACATCTTGTTGTGAGTCTTTTCAATATTGTCAGCAAGATGGACACCCCACACTTCAGAGCCATAAAGGAGAATGGGCAGAATTTTACAATCAAAGATTTTCAAAGCTACATTACCTGGTATAGTACCATATCTATGCAGTCTATGAATGAAACTGTATATATAGAGCTGTTTTTGCTAGTTAACTTAAAGCTTTTTGGGCTTGGAACCAGTGTGTGAACTTAAGGGGAAATGACTACTGGTCATAAGGACCGACATGTAGCAAATGCTGCTGGTCCTTAAGGAAAACTGCTGGTCCATACTCAATGCAGTCCATGTTCACGACCTGTATCTACACCCCTCCCCCATTTACAGACTAAATGATTTTGAACTTTAATATGATACAGCATATCTTTAGATATAAAAAGTAAAAGAGAGTACAACGAATTGTTCACTATCCACTATTATTTCATAAAATTTCCACTCACAGAGTCAAAAGTAAATTTTGGATTCCTAACCAAGTAATTTTTGACTCTGTGAGTAGAGATTTTCATTTGTAACTATGAACCCAGCTAGAGACTGCATATTCATTCTGTCCTTATAGACTATAGTGGTCTGAGACTGAATGTATTCATTCCACCATAGAAATACAGATCCATAGATTGTAGATAATATGGGTGAATGAATCAATAAATCTACATTATCTGCAATCTCTAAGAGATCACAGTCCTCTCCTTCCTCTCTGTACGATTCACTAAATTCTGAATCACATAATCCAAAGTCAGATTCATCGTCTGTGGCAACAGCTGATGTAGCTTTCCAACTCTTATCGAACGTAGACCACACATTCACATCATAGCAGAAAGTTTTATCGCGTAACTATCCCTCTTGAAAACTGTGTATTTGCTTTATTTCAATTTCCATCCACTCAGTGACACGGAGCGGTTTCGTCTTCCTTCGGTCTTTACATATGTAATGAAGCCCCCCATAAAGCCCTACCCGTATACCCTACCGTGGTGTATTGAGTATCGTCTCTGACTGTTTGTGTAAGAAATCTGACCATGATGAAGAGAATGGCTAAACATGTCTTAAAGTGCGAGTTTTTTTGACGTGGGAACGTGATATGGTAACTGTACTATAATGTGTCATCCACTATGTACCCGTGTTTGGCATGATGCAGTAATTTTCCAGATACAACAATGGCAACAAAAATGCAACATTTCTAAGTCTACACGTTGATTATAACATGACAGGACGTACATTATCATATGCATCAAATTGAAAGCAATCAGACTACGCTTTTTTTTTACTGTTTTTACAAAAAAAACCTATCGTACTGGAGATATCTTACGAAGTGTACCTGCCTTCTTTATCAGTTAAAACGCCATTTTCGATCGCGGCAACAGACATGGGGAACTCCGGTAAATTGATCGGGAAACCCAATAACATTTACCGGCTATACCAGCCTTTAAAAAACAGTGTATGTTTCGTCTTTTTCTTCGGAAGCTCATTGCCGCCTTCTAAATATCGCCACATACTTTATAAATTCAACGTGGAACTGTCTCAAACACGTTAAAAGTTTCATACACTTCGAGCAGTAAACTTTACAACAATGATTAAATGAGTACGATATCATGGCGGAAAAAGACGTATGCGCTGAATGCGTAAAATGAGTCTGAATGTCTAAGACGCAGATGATTAGACGCTGTATGCTACGTCATGTAGACATGATATCAACATTGGCAACAACACGTAGCGAGCTAGCTCTGTGCCGCTTGACTTGAACGAGATGTCGAGAGTAAAATAGGTAACACAAGATCAGATTCATGTAGGTGAAATTGGATATATCTTTGAATAAATGTTATTATTTACTCCAAATTTCAATCGGTCATAAGGACCGATACGTTGTTGTAATTCTGAAAAACTGTCAGTCCGAACGGAAATCTGTTGGTCTCGGGCCGAAGGACCGGCGTTAATTTCGCACGCTGCTTGGAACCATTTGCCAGTCCACAAAAACATAATACCTAGATAGCTTTGGAAAGAGACTACCTTTACTTGTTGACCATTCAGTATTCAGTATCACTCAGTATTTCAACTCAGTCAGTTGGTGATCTGTAATTACTTCAACAGTGAATATCTTAAGAGTGGGATAATTAATAATGAAATAAATTAATTATCAAATATACAAACCATCCTATACAATATTATCGGTTGAATAAATTAATTGCAGTAGGGCAATAGTACGTATACAATGAATAAATTAATTGTTGAATAAATTAATTGCAGTAGGGCAATAGTACGTATACAATGAATAAATTAATTGTTGAATAAATTAATTGCAGTAGGGCAATAGTACGTATACAATGAAGAAATTAATCATTGAATAAGTTAATCCTCAGATACTGTAATACAAGGATTTGATACTTAAATAAATTAATCGTTTAATAAATTAGTTGTAATGTGACAATAATAGAAAAATAAACTAATACTTGAATAAATTAATTAATCTCTATATGTCTTAATCTTAATTAACAATACAGTTGATCAGTATCAAACACAGTATTGCAATTCAATCAACCAGTGATCTGTAATTAATATACCAGTAGACAACTTATTATTTCAGTTGGTATAGTGAAACACAAATTTCAAGTTCAATTCAATAATTAGTCAGTTGATTTCCCAAGATTAAATAGATTATATACAATGAATTCAGAGTTTAGTTCATCAAGATTCCCATATTAAGTTTGCCAATCAATTCAATTAGTCTCAAATGATTCATCAATTACAAAATTGTTTCACTGGATTTAACGTTAGAAAAACTGAACAATTACTCAATAATAATAAGTTAACTCACTAAAGTAAAATACCTTAATTAATTGAGAATCAAGTTATACAATGCAAATATTAAATAATCAAAATTAACAGAAAGTAGGAACAAATATACTCTTAATTACTGTAACTCAAATCAGAATCAGCTGTTCCCCAAAAATTCAAAATACAAACTACTAAGTAAGTAAACTCTTAATAATTACATCATTAATAATTCATTGAATAACTCCACCAGTGAAAAGAATAATATATCAAACTACTTAATATCTATCCAAAATATTGTATCTGTGACAGTATTTTTTGAATATTCGTAGATATGTAGTAATGTAATTATTTTTTATTATGACCATCCTTGAATGTGTAATAACTGTAAATTTTGAACTGTAACCATCCTTGAATAGAATACATAGTCATGTATTAGTTCATAAGTAACAATCAAAAGGTTGGATGTACAAGGTACAATGTCTGGATTGCAAACAATGGAACAATACTACATGTCCACAGCTTACATTGCTTATAGATAATTCGATAATTAGATGTTATTGCCAAATATTTGTCTTTGTTCAGCCAAGGAAAATACAAGTCACTTTTGAACGTTTTGGCGGTGACAGTGACCAGTGACACAGTGTAGACACACGTTGGTGAAATAGACACACATTATCATGACGTAGAACGACCAGAGTATATACCCAGTATTACAGTACCCAGATATAAAAAGGGTGGTTTTTTTCCACAGTAAATCTTTTTGGTTAGCACAACTGAACTGATAAGGTTCAGTAGTGCTATAGGCATGGCAAAGTGTCTGTCTTTGTGTGTGTAAACAACTTAAAGTCAAAAACCACTGGACCAATTGCCATGATATTTGGTGAGTATATTAACTTGGGTGTTCAGTTGGGAAATTGTTGAAATCAAAATGATCTTACCACCGGTGTGTTAATTAGGTAAAAAAAATGTGATATTTGGTCAAAAAACTTGAACTCAAAATGATTGGTCTGAAATTTGGTGGGAATCTTTAATTCCAAAGCGACGCAGATTAGGCTGAAATTTGGTTGAAACATTCTACAGGGTGTTTATATTAAGAATTGTTCATGACATGGTGATCCCATCAGTGATATGCAAATTAGGTCTAAAATGTGTCTTTTTGGTCAAAAATCTGTAATTGCAAAATTATTGAGCAGATTGGGTTGAAATTTGATGGGAATATTCTTCATAGTGTTTAGATTCAGCATTGTTCATAACATGATGATCCCATCAGTGATATACAATTAGGTCTAAAAATGTGTCTTTTTGGTCAAAAATCTACAATCCAAAACTACTGAGCAGATTGGGATGACACGTAATGGGGGGAAACATCTGGGGATGTATAGATATAGATGCAGCTATATTCACAATTTTGGTATAAGAACTTATATCTTGAAACTACATGGTGAATGGGGTTGAAACATGGGGATGTTTCTTGAGGTATTATTCTGCAGTTCTTGTTGAACACATTTCAACACAATTCACCCTAGAAACCATGGCCATGCCCTTAGCAACAATGAAATGACGATACATATATTACAAAGATAACAACAGGGATGGGTGTGTATGTGAATCAAGATTCAACAAATACATGCAAATATGCCTAGAAACAGGACCACACCCATAGCAACAGCCAAATGATGGTTTATATTGCAAAGATGAAGAGTGGGAAGGGTATGCATTCGCATGGTTGTGTTGGCAGTCGACGGTATGAATGCGGCAGCCATGATGGATGCAGACTACCCTGAGTGATCAAAATATAAGTGTTCTCATTCCGCTTTATAGGGTCCCACTAACTGTGTATTAATTATCGCTATTTTAGACATGTTAGTTTGTTGTCTTGACCAATCAGAGCTGTCAATATGCTCCATCAATATACTGGTATAATACAATTTCCTATAATTGGTTGCATTATATATTTACAATAATCACTTTTAAGTATTACAATTAGTAGGTTAAATGATTTCTATAATAAGTATAGTGTCATTGATACACCATAGACAGTGGAGGGCAAACTGTCTATGGATAGACTTATACAAGTACGAAATATGAACCCTTGGTAATCTCCATTATCCAAACAGCAATTTGTATTCAGACCCTGGTAGAGGCTACATTTCCAATCAATTATTTGTTTGTTTGTTTGTATGTATGTTAATTCATGCATTACTTCAATCAGCCTGAAACAGATGTTTATGTGTGTGTAGGTAGTTTCACAGTCTTTTCAACTTTCCTGCCCAGTTTGCTGCATATGATTGTCTTGTATAGCTGCACATTTGTAGTTATAGGGATACAGTTCCTGCAGTCAGTTTCAACAGTCCTGCACAGTTTGCCACACATGTGCAGGTACTTTGTAGCTGCTGCGTGCTGCACAGTGTCAATGGACATTGCTGCAGTTTTATCCACACAGGATTCTTACTGTGCAGAGCTGTGCAGTAAGTGACATAATGTCCTGCACACAGCTTGACACATTGATGATACTCTGGCTGAAAATACACAGCAAGGTCATATTGTATTGCAATTAATTATTCATGAGCATGCATCATGGGAGCTTTAAGTCAATTATGCCCAGTCAGTGAGTGACTAAAGATGGCTGTTAAATCAGCTGCATTGTACTTTATATTATTTCAACCACAACCTCTACTTGTGGCCATATGTTAATATCACCACCATAAAGAGGCCGGCCAGTACTGTTATGAGGATGATTTCAATGAGAAGTAAATTATATATATTAACTGAATTTTTACAGTAAAACAAAGAAAATATGCACAAATTCCAGACCATTATCGCTTTTGTCTTACACAAAGTCTTTGAAATACTTCATACTTCATTTCTGTGAAAATTATCATTGTGAATAAAAACCTTAATTCCTATGTGACTATCTTTGCAGAAGGCATTGGATGGCAAACTATTCTAGGCAAAGAAGACAATAACCTAGGACATTATGAGACACAGGAGAGTTATGATGAGAGTGGTATTATTGTACAAAGAAGAGGAAAACCTTATATCAACAACTTTCCAGATAAACTTGTAAGTGAAAATTTAATTTACTTGAATTTATTGTGTTTATATAGTTTTACTTATAGAATTAATTTTTTATACAGATTGTGATTGACTGCAATTGATATTTCAGATAATTTTGTTATTAATTAATTGATTAATTAATTAATTAATTAAGGTAGAAGGTGTCAAATTCGAATTACGTCAACAATGAAACTTTTGGCGCAGACTGAAACTCACACTCTTGTCAACAATTGAATGTGAAACAAACCCGGAAGTGTTTGGAAGTGAAGTGAAGTGTTAGATGTTTTTTGAGCACTGTGTAATGTACTCTTGGAGATTTAGGGGGTGAACGGAAGGTAATCTCGTATAATTGAGTTTCAGAAGTCCTTGTGAAGAAAATTAGCTTTACTACCATGCCTGACTTAAAGAGGAACTGTTTTATAAGTTTTAGATTTGATGAAATGTATCATCATTGACATTAACCACACTCCCTACGCTATAATTGCCGGTCTGGAAATGTGGCCAACAAACCATTCACACCATTCATCTCTACAGAGGAAGTTATACTGTCATGAATACAATTTTAATACCGGTAATAGGTTTTGTGAGTGTGGATTTTTAGTCCCTGCCGAATGAAGTCCGGGACGGGGACTTATGGATTGGGTTCCGTCCATCCATCCGTCTGTCCATCCATCTGGAGCCGTTTCTTGGAGATGCCTGCACCGATTTTTTTCAAACTTAGTACAGGGGCAACATACTATGGCATACATATGCACGTCAATTTGTTTCATGATACAATCCAATATGGCTGCCTAGCAGCCCTTTTGTTTGCGAATTTTCTCTGTCCAAAGCCATAACTCAGACATGCTTCATGAGATCTCATTCAAAGTTGGTATTAGGACAGTGTTCTATGACATACATGTGCATATTCATTGTTGTCATGATATGATCCAATATGGCTGCCTGGCAGCCATTTTGTTTGTGAATTTTCAATGTCCAAAGCCATAACTCAGACATGCTTGAACAGATCTCATTCAAAGTTGGTATTAGTACAGTGTTGTTTGACATACATGTGCATATCCATTTTCATCGTGATACAATCTGATATGGCTGCCTGGCAGCAGCCATTTTGTTGGTGCAGTTTTCATGTCCAAAGCCATAACTCAGACATGCTTGAACAGGTCAGGCCGAGCTAATTTGCCATTTTATTAGTTGAAACACCATTCAGCATTTTATATGTTTTCTGTCACTACGATCTTAGTAATCAATGGCCATGGAGAAACTCCAGTCCCTGATCTCCAGTAAAATTGATCATGCAACCCCGATGTTATAACATCGTCATTTACCGGCCTTAAAAAAATACCACAACAAACTGATAACAGTACTTTTTTGTAAAAGGCTTCCAAAACTTATTCTGTTGTCATCATTCTGCTCTCCCACGATGGTGAACACTTGTTTGGTTTTGCTAGGGGTCTACTAGTCCTGCTTGCATATGGCATAATAAGTCATCCCTTCCGAATGTGCACCGTCTGCAAGCAGGACTAAGGGTCTAGGAGTTTCCGACACGTCATTCCCAATGGAACCCCCAGCCATTATACATTTGTACATCCCTGTATTGGTATAGTAACATCATGTCAATTTAAAATTAATGAATTTATAGTTTGTTTTTCAGTAGATGTATTCAACCAAAAATAGATTATTTTTCATCTGTCTCGCCAACTATACTAGTACTGTAGCCACACTGACTTGAGTCGAATGTTTACGTATAGTAAAGCCTACACTTCAAATTGCAACAAATTATACAACTTGTATAAAAACTATTTACATTGTCTCCCCATGAAAGAAGTATCCATGGTAACATTACTATAAGGTTTCAAAGAGGGGTTCTACGTGTATTTTTGTACCCAAAATCAATAAATACATCTTGTAGCATACATTGCTGCTTTTGCAGCTTTTGATTCCACACAGTGCAGTGCCACTTAATATGCAGAGCTAGAGGTACATATACTGGATACTGTGTTCAGTGGATCAACAGCTAATGATAGTGTCATTTATAGTTCAATTTGATGAGATATTTCCTATTTTTCATAGTCACCACACACCACAATACACACTAGCAATTTCCTTACATGAAATCAACATTTAACTGTTTCAACAATGGAGACATAAGGTGCGAGACCACTTTTAATGGGTCTGTTTGTACCCCTAAACATGCAATTATTTCTTTTAAAAATTTTCCCCAAATGGAGAAATGGAAGAGTTTTCACTATACCACAGCACTAAAATAAAATGTCAACAAAAGACTAGTTTTTCCTCACTACATACTGGCTGTATTCATAGCATTACTACATACTGATTTGAAATTAGATGGACATTTTCAATTTTGGCCCATTAAGTTAGAAGGGGGGGGGGGGTTAACTAAAAGTTTTAAGCTATTTATCCTACTTTGAACTATTAACATATCCCCTAATGTGTTGATTTATGATACATAATTATGTATCGACAACTATTCCTTGGTGCCTGTGTGTTCCAATATACAATTTCATTTGAATTTTGTCCAAAAATGTTGAAATTTGGATGGGGTGGGGGATGGGGTCATAATAATGAATATTATGACCACTTTGGCATTTGGAGAAAGAAATAAACTGCAAATGAATAGTTCAGTTGATTTATCATACATATATAATGATAGAAATATCCCTTGGTGCCTGTGTTTTCCAATATTGAGCAAACTTTTGATGGGGTGGGGGGTCACAACTGTGAATATTATGAGCACTTTGGCATTTTGAGAAAGAAATAAACTCCATATATGATTAGTTCAGTTGACTTATCATACACATGTACTGATAGAAGTATCCCTTGGTGCCTTTGTGTTCCAATATTGTACAATTTCATGTGATTTTTGTTCCAAAATGTTGAAATTTTGATGGGATGGGGGTCACATTTTTTACTGGCATTTTCAAGTTAGCATACACACAGTGATTTTTGTTGTAAAATTTTGAAGGGGCATTGGTACATTATACATATGTGCAAAGATAAACAAGCTCATTTTAATTTTTGTCAACATTCAACAAAATTTCATAAGATATTTCTGTCGAAAATATCAAAATTGAGATGGGTCGTGGGGTGACAATTTCAATTCTAGAATTTAAACGGATGTGGTGACTCCATATTTTTTTTGTAATTGATAAATAGCTGGAACAATACAGTGTACGCATACAGCATATTAAAAAAATCTATCACAGATTTTTATCCTTTTTTGCAATTTTCTTACATTTTTCTTAAAAAATAGTAAAGCAGCTGGACATAAAATAACATAATTTTTATGAAATAATGAATATAAATTACAAAAAAATATGTCTGGACCTACTATACATAGCACTTAAATATATAAGTTCATCTTTAACTGTCAAAAATCATGTTGTAGGTAATTGTTGTAAATCTACTTATATTGACCCAAAAATATATATGTACATACAAGAAACGGTCATTATCCTGAAAACAAAGGTGGTGACATAGTATTTTCTCTTTTTGACATATTCAGATATCAATGTTTAAGTATGCAAAGTATAAGAAAAATCTATCAACTTTTTTGAATTTGACACCTCCCCTTAAGTAATTCATTTATTCATTCATTTGGAAAACCTGTGACAGTTAGGCACAATAACATGTATACAAATGTATCTGAACATTTATCCACAGTATGTGCTACTTTTGTTTGGTTGCCTGTGTTTCCTCCTCAAGGTGTCAGCTTTTGTCACTCTTTTGTCAAACACGTCTGTGCATCCAACCATGCATTCACCTTCATATCTCTGGCATGCACCAATTGATTTCAACCAAACCTGGCACACAGGTAACATGCTACTATGCATGCACATCACCTTGTTTTGTGACTGAATCAAATATGGCCGAATGGTGGCCATATTTGTTGTTACATTTCACAAAATGGATCATAACTTTGTAGGTCTGATATGTAAGTGACTCTATTCAAGTACCCCATATTATAAAATATGATTTCTTTTAAGATCTTGACCTTTGACTTTGACAGTCCTTTTCAATGTCAAATAGCCATTTTTTTTGTTATATTCATAGCTTTTTGATTCAAACATTTCAAGTGATAATATTTTAATCATGACTTTTAATCATGTGAGGCATACATTATGCAAGTCACTTAATTTTGAGATCTTGACTGGTATAGCAAAATGGCGGCCATATTTGTGATAAAAAGTGCATTCTGCCTGTTATCTCCAAAAGTGTGTGGACACCATTCAAGTACCTACATGTACCCTCACATTATCAATGATGAGCTTTCTAATGAGACCATGATCTTTTACCTTGACAAACATTTTCAAGGTGAAGAGAGAGAAAGGGTTACATTCTAGCTGCACGCCATTGCTAATTATACTGAAAACCTAACACTACAAACATTTGCATCCCTGTAAAGTCTAACAAAGCACTTCCATTTTAAAATTGCCAAAATGCCAGTCATCTTACACAATACAACACACAAGTTGGAACTATATGTCTTTGAGTGAACGCTTGTAAATATTGTACCAGGGGTAATAAATGTTGTACTAATACCTTGCTTTACTTTGTTTTCTAGATACCGCAGAGTAGAATACTCTTCAACAGAGTTGGTAAATGTGGAAGTAGAACTGTTCTCACTATAATCAAAGAATTGTCAAATAAAAATGGTTTCAAGTTTGTTGGTTCTGAGATAAATAATTTGACACACATGCCTCTGCAAGATCAGGTAAAAAAAATACTACTGTCTCATTTCTCCTTTCCCGTTACATGTGCACCTTGGAAATTGAAGTCTTAAATTCTGAGTTACTGTGGTCAGAAAAAACTCAAACCCATCCTCAGTTCAAGTCAAGAAAAAATAACAGGTCACCATTCATATTTGTATAAAGCAGAGGTCATTTTAAAATCCAAAATGGCTGCCAAATTTTATATTATCCCTTTGGAAAAATAAAAGATAGTTGCTTTCCATGAGTACAAGTTGGTGAACCCCCAAAATTTCTTCTGTATTTCAAAAGTACAAGATAACAGCTTTCTTACACATGGTAAAGGTAAAGTTTTGAGAAATTTAATAAGTCTGATTTTTAGCAAATTGGCCAAGAGGTTTTATTATATTCTACATTGTGTACCTTAATAAACAGGCAATTTCAGCGTGCTTTAGGTATAAAGGCAGAAGAGTTGTTTTGTCAAGCACAAAGAAAACTTTTCTTTCCATTCAGTGCTACTGCACTAGCTGCAACTGAAAGATCAGAAAACCAATAATCTATTCACTGAAAATTGTTAATGTACCAATAATTAGACATTTTACATGTTAATTAGTGGTTGATTGTATCCAGAAGTAGGACAGTAACAGATTTAAAGTAGGGGCACTGATTTTTGAATGCAGACCCGGCACAAGTCAATTTGGTTGGATTTATTACACCATACTTACATTTGTATACTTCCAAACGAGAGTGACTATGGAGTTTCAATTTGGCAGCACACAGTCTTTAACGTCTTACACACAGTTTTTTGTTATAAATTCCATAAAACAAAATACAGACACTGATAGCATGCAAGCAAATTGTATATATAATCTCATTATGAATGCAAATCAATATCATGTTGGATGAAACTAGGTAGATTCAAACACAAAACGGTTTAGTGTGTTCACAGTGAGATAAAAGTTTACTTTATGTGTGCATTTGTGCTCTCAGTGCCTGCATTTTGTTTGTGTATTTGTAACAAAAAAAGTTGAATACAATGTACTAAACATCATATATACCACCTGTCTTTCTGGTTGGGTAATATGTATACATCTAAACAAGTGCATTTACCCACAGGTAATTCAATAATGTTCAGAGTGTACATATTATGACAAAGACATTATAGTTAACAAAATAGTTTTTGAAAAATGTTCCAGCTGCAACTCTAAGTTAATACTAGAAGTATTTTTTGGGTAACCTTATCTTTTAAGAAGAAGAATCAGATGAAGAAGCTTTTGTTACGGTCAAATATCACATGTCAAAGGTCACATTAAGTTTACATTACAAAGTCAGGTAAAGGTCAAATTGAATTTTTCAATACACTTGAAAGGTGGTAGGCATGAAACCATTTATAGCAGCCATTTCTGAAAAGTTCTATTCTTTGTGATGATAATTTGCTTTCTCTTCTTTTCCCATTCATTACAGATTGATTTAGTGAATATAATTTCTGCACTTGACCCACCATTTCTTTTCCAGAGACATTTTCATTTTATTGATTTTGCAAAGTAAGTTTTTTTATGTTTTACTTATGTTTGTATGCAAACCAGAATTAGCCGCTATTTATGCAGTATCTCCTAAAATTTCATACCAATATTTCCTCTGCATTGTATTGTCATTATTTCTTCCTATTTATATGCTTCATTATCATTGTGAAAAATCTTTATTTCAGGGATTACTCAGTATAGCAATACATGCAATGTAAAGTGTTGAACGGTCAGCTTTTCCCATTGAGGCGCCCTCATACATCAAATCAATAATCACACAAAAATCTACTTACAAATATCAATCTCATATTTATTGCTTTTGCATGGGTTAATGATAAAAACTGGTTGTCAACCAACTGAATGCTTGTTTTACGTAGTATGTGCAATTTTGCATCAGTAAAGGGAAGTGCACTATGCAGTCACCCAAAATTCTGTGCAAGTTTATTAGTAATCATTATAAAATTAAGTCCAACTGGAATTTTCTATTGTATATGATTAAAGTAATGTAAATGATCTTTCAATTCTAGTGAAAACTAAATTAACAATAATCTAACACCTTTTCAATTTCATTGTTCTTTTGGGAGAAGCACATTAAAGATGGGATTTTATCAAAATATTGTATTTTTTCTCCTTAGATTTGGTGGCATAGAACCAGTATATATTAATATCATCAGAGATCCCATTAATAGATTTACATCACAATATTATTTCAAAAGATATGGTGATGAGACACACCCAAATGGATTTTTTAAAGGCTCAGAAGATCTATTAAATATGGTAAGTTGAGGACCTTATGATAGTAGCAAAAAAAGAGAGACTGTGGTAACTGATCTGGCCTATTAAACTGTACATGTATAGCTGAATTGTTAATGTTCCTTCTACAATGTATAAGGCAAAATAAAAAATACTGTGTGTTTCCAATAACCCAACCAACACTAAACATTTTTTTAAACATGTAAAAAAAAAGATATAAGAAATTCTGTGATTTCTTGACCTTCATGCACTTCAATGTTTCTTTCCTCAGTGATATCTGTACAAATTTGATCAAAGTATCACAGAAGGGGTATTCTGACCAACATTTTGTTTGTTTTGGGGGTCAAAGAAACATTTTTTCGGAAAATAAAAACAATTGTGAAGATAAAATGAAATAAAATAACATCCAGACCTATCTACCTACCATATTTTCTGAGGCCATGTTGTCAGAAACACACAATTATATTTTCTCTTGCACCTAATTGTAATTACCTACTTCCTGCAGTGATGAATGTACTTATAGTAGTAAGCTTGTAATGGTGACCCGTACATGAACCAATGCTATAAAAATGATTGGGGTGGGGAACGATAAAGAGTTAAAGGAAGTTTCATGTTTAGCAACATGTATATATGTGCTTGATGGGCTTTTTACACTCATACTGTTTAAAATCTTAATGCAAGAAATGCTAATTTTCATCAAAGGATGATAAAAGATGGAAGATTTGACAACACAATACATGTACTTTGATACAGAGTAAATGGGGTGTGGTGTATTTGGAAAACAAATTTGCATCAGAACCTAATATTATGCTAGGTTAAGTATGAAAGAGATAAAAAAAGATCACCTTAAAGCAGTTTAGTGGTCTCAATGGCAACCACTCAAAATCCACTGTACACATGTTTGTCTAGTCTAAGATGGGATTAAGACAATCTGATAAAATCTGATACCATATGCTACAAATAAAATAAGTTCTTTATTTACCCCCAACTCCTTTGATTATATCAGATTTGATCAGAATGGGATATAGACATGTTGAAACAGGGGAATGAGGCAACAATTCTGGTGAAATCCAAAAGAGATGTAATAAAGGCCCAAGTCAGATGACTATGTTTGAGTTACATTTACATCATACTTGTTTCTTTTTTCTCTATTTTTTGTAATATATTTATAAGCTTATTACATACTTGCACATATTCAGGATTCTGGATAATTGTACAATAATATAAAGCCAGAAATACAGTCACATGAAAAATGTATAAATAAATGGCATCATGATCTACATGTACATTTTCTGGTCTTTTAAAAAAATAATGAAAGCATTTTAATCGCGGAAAAAGTTTATCATATGACTGACTCAAAAAAACTGACGTGGCAGTGTGCTCAAACGTCATTCCTTGTAGTATACCACTATACTGAGGAGTGGGACACAGCATTGTGGTGAGATATGTATTCAGCATGTTGCATTACATTGTGGAGATTATGGGACATTACAACAGATTGCCGAAACAGCACATTATTTGAGATGGCTCTGAAACATTGCATCTTTCGCAAGGAAAATAAACAAAAACACAATTGATAATATCTTGCATTAATCAAGATTTGCTGACGAAGCATTGAGGCATACTGATGCTCAAACATACACTTGATTCTGGTCTATATTATAGCCATAAAATTACATAAAAACTCGTGAACAGTAGTCGTCATACTATCTATGTCTCCTCAAAGTATACCTTTGAATGATGGAGAAAATGTTGCAGCCTTATTGACTGGATATACCAATACCCATAAGTTTGCCCCAAATAGTTTTTGCTTCCTTGAACGAGGACGATAGTGGTTACACGCTAGGGATAAAAAGACCAGAGTGTCCTACCCTTCTTTTTTTAGCAAATGAACAAAGTGAGCAAATTGAGCAAATGATGAACATGCATGCACAGACATTACACATGAACCAAGATTTGAATCGTTGCACTGCATGGGAACTGTCGGAGAAGGACAGCAGTCAATCATACGGCCATATGGGGTACTATTCAATCTGTTTTTGTGTGTGATCATAGTGCATGATATACACTGTCAAATCGACGTGTTATTCCAAAGCAAATTTACATTGGATGTAATATTTCTTTGTAGTATTGTGTCAGAAAACACAAAGTACGTTGACGATTATTGTCTTTATTGGTATTACTTCACTGATGACATACACCAGAATTGTTGCCTCATGCCCTTGGCTGAAGTGTGCACAATTCAAGCATTCAAAGTCCATGTTTGCCTGTTATAATTATGATCAATTAAGCATTTTTTTGAATTCATAAAGGGACATGTACTTAAAGTCAACCAAATTGCAAGTCATGTAATACCATCATACTGCTGTTGTCATGACAATTTTCCAATCAGTTCAATGCATCTTGCTCAGTTCATTAAACTTGTATGTAATTGTTGTATTAATAATGTGTTCTCTGTAGTTGACTATGATAATATTATGTTTTTCCTATCCAGACAATAAATGAATGTGTTCTGTCTAACCATCATGAGTGCCGTGATAACAAACTATATTATATTACACCATTCTTCTGTGGCCAACACGAACAATGCAGGTAATGAACATGATATGATTACTTTGAACTGTAGTAAAACTGCCTTGCTCAGGAATGGCAAGTATCTGGCTCTGTATGTGTGTGTGTGTGTGGGGGGGGGGGGGATTTGGGGTGGATGCAGTGTGTGTGTGTGTGTGTTTGTTGCACATTAAAGGTACAGTGTTTGCACAAAAACTGCTGGGCTGCTTGTGTTACTTTATAAGATGTTCCTGTTGGTGTCAAGTTAGGAAATTATGATGCAGTGATGTGATTTTATTTGCATAATTGAAATCATCATTGAAATTAACACTAATGACCATCTAAGGTATTGACTTTGCGAAGCAGTCACTAGCTGTGTTATACTTACTTAAAAAATAAAGCAGTACCTTTGAATAAGACACTCCAGACTGAAAACAGGAAATTGGAAATACAGGGGGTATGATCACCTCATTGTACCGTTTCTTAAGAGCTTTGACCCTTGTATTCTGTGGAAGTGTAAATCAGGGTTGTTTTTTGCATTGTTCACCGGACATCGAGGAAAGCAGCCGTATTCTATGATAATCAAGTAACCTATACTATGTATACCCCCAAAGGTACACACAGGCCTTGAAAGGCCTATTTCTTTGTAGATTTTTTTATCGTTGTGGGTCCATGGTTTTATTTTATTGTTATCTCCTTCTTTTTTGCAGAACACCATCTAGGTGGTCACTAAATAAAGCTATTTCAAATTTTGATGAAAAATTTTTATTCGTTGGATTCATAGAAGAACTTGAAGACTCATTCAATATTCTTGAAAAATTACTACCTGGTACATTCCAGGGTGCTGTGGAAATTTTGAATAAGCCAGGTAAAGAAACTTTTTGAGAAAGTGAAAATAATAAATAGAACTTGTAGGTTGAAGGTTAAAATTTAGTCAGACTTTATTTCTATGGTTAGTACACCTGGATTGATTTCTGCTTGAATATGATTTTGTGTGACAAAGTAGCACCTTGTTAACATATTCAACTTTGGAATCTTGTAAATAAGTCCTACTGCACTTGACATCTGTTCAGCCATTTTAGAGATTTGAGCCATTTTTACTGGATTTGACCATAACTAATCAAAATGTATGTCATAAACAAGTGACAGATTCCTGGTATGAACTATTGATTAAAGTCCAAGATAAATACTTATTTCTCATCCATGTGGCTACTTTTTAAGAATAGAATAGAATGGAATGGAATGGAATGGGAATAGAATAGAATATAATAGAATAGAATAGAATGAAATAGAATATTTGGTTTCAATTTGTGGCAGTTGTGTTGGTTTGAGGATCATAGGCCCAAATCTTCATGTATCAATTTCTTGCCAATTCAAATTTAAATTCAAATTATTTCATAAATCTTGTAATCCCAGTGTGAAAGTATGAGTGTTAAATTCTCTACTTAACAGTATACTATGAATTCATTTTTTTATCTTTCTAGCAGCTACAGCCTCCAGGACAATAACATCAGCAACAAAGAACAAAATACCACCGACAGAAGAAGTTCGGTCAATTTTACTTCAAAGAATGGAATACGAGTATGAATTTTACAACTACGCCAAAAAGAAATTTGCTATTTTAAAAAGGCAATTAAAAATTTGAAAACAGGGTTACTTAAAAGGGTCACTCAATTGGTTAATCAAAGGGTTACCAGGGTTCGTACGGTCCTGGAAAACCCTGGAAAACCCTGGAATTTCAAACCCTCCCTGGAAAACCCTGGAAAACCCTGGAAAATGTGCCCTACCCCTGGAAAACCCTGGAAAATGATCATGACCAATCGATCAATTAATATTGACGATCGTCATGTCTGTGCTCGAGCCACCCATTCATATGATTCTGAATCTCGTAAATGTAAAATGTCGAAAATATTTTCAAAATTCATGCCGATTAGACCCAGACAGTCAAACGATCGTTCCACGAAACACTTTTCCCCACAGACCGTGCCTATGCGTAGTTGAATGGGCACCACAGCGCGCAGTGTTTGTTTCGATCTTGCATATTGCTACTCCATCTCCCAGTCGCCATTTCAGGGACATGATATTGTAACAGTCCCGGCCAGGGGTAACAGTGGGTCTGTTAACAAGATTATCGTAACATTGTAGCGAGTATCAAAGCATCATCAACCACGACTAGAAATTGTTACAAGTTCGGCGCACGAGTCCGACATACTACTACTAGAAACTCAGGCATGTCAATACTACGGCCTAGGGAAGTGCAGTTGAATTTCCGGGTTGTGGAAGTACGGTTTTGACTTTTATGTCGTCGATAAATGGGTATTTGTGTTACATGTTCTAAAAGAATAAACTACTGTTTTATGTTTTCGGTACAGTAACATTCGTCAGTGGTCAAGTTGAGTTGAGAAATCGCGATGTTCCGCAACTCGTGGCATCAGGACATAAACATCGAGACGCAAGCGATGAATGTATTCAGTTATTCATAGCTCGAAATTTCGTAACGTAAATGACGTTTTCATTCAAAATTTTGAAGAAAAAAATTATTTATTTTTCTGTATATGTCTGAATTAGACTGACGAATGCTGCGACTCAATCTTACACGATCAGTGTACCAGCTTGACGAAACGGCTACTTAGGGGAGAACCATTTGATTTCGGGGGGGGGGGGGGGGGGTATGGAGGAAGTAGGTACGGGAGCAATTTTTTTTTCCAGTCCAGTGACAGCAATTTTTTCTTTCTACTGTCAGTCCTGCATCAATTTTTTTTTTCAAATGGAGTAGCAGTGCAAATTTTTTTTAATTAGTCATTACTTTAGTGTCAACACCCCTGGAAAATGGCCAAAATCAATATGAATACCCCTGGAAAACTGACGAAAAACCCCTGGAAAGTCCTGGAATTTTGTTTTACTTTAAGTGTACGAACCCTGGTTACTCCAAAGGGTTACTCAAAACTCAAGAAGGTTACTTAAAAGGCTTACTGCAAAGTTACTTATAAGGGTTACTTGAAAAGGTTACTCATAAGGGTTACTGCAAAGTTACTCATAAGGGTTACTGCAAAGTTACTCAAGGGTTACTTGAAAAGGTTACTCAAGAGTTACTGCGAAGTTACTCGTAAGGGTTACTGCGAAGTTACTCGTAAGGGTTACTGCAAAGTTACTCAAGGGTTACTTGAAAAGGTTACTCATAAGAGTTACTGTGAAGTTACTCGTAAGGGTTACTGCGAAGTTACTCGTAAGGGTTACTGCAAAGTTACTCATAAGGGTTACTGCAAAGTTACTCATAAGGGTTACTGCAAAGTTACTCAAGGGTTACTTGAAAAGGTTACTCAAGAGTTACTGCGAAGTTACTCGTAAGGGTTACTGCGAAGTTACTCGTAAGGGTTACTGCAAAGTTACTCAAGGGTTACTTGAAAAGGTTACTCATAAGAGTTACTGTGAAGTTACTCGTAAGGGTTACTGCGAAGTTACTCGTAAGGGTTACTGCAAAGTTACTCATAAGGGTTACTGCAAAGTTACTCATAAGGGTTACTGCAAAGTTACTCAAGGGTTACTTGAAAAGGTTACTCATAAGGGTTACTCTAAATATTTACTTTAAAGGTTTACCGTAAAGGCTTCCTAAAAGAGATTACTAGTACTCAAAAAGACAATGAAATATTGTAAAAGGTGCATCAAAGTACAGATAAATCATATCAGATATTTTCAATATTATAATTTGATATTTTCTAAGATATTTTAGATACATAGTCAGAATATATATTATATTACTGCTTGCACCTGTAGGTGCTTGGTACAGTGTCTTGCGTCTTAAATAAATAATAATTGTACAGCGAAACACTTCAGGGTGGCCCTATTTTTTTTGTTTCTCATGGCAACTATGGGTCGGTCAATTTAAAAAAATAGTAAAAAATGAAAAACCATCTTCATGTTTCCTGCATCTCCATTTCCTCCTCTCCATCATGTTTTTATCGATTCCTGGTAACAAGCCCTTTCCCAGCTCCCCTACTTGAATAACTTCTCTCATGAAAAAATGAGCTCTTTGTGAACAAGTGTCATTTAATATCACCATGATTGTAGATGACATTAACAGTCCAGACACATGTTTATTCTTCTTGCCAGAGAAGGCAGCATTCCACCAAATATTAAGGGTGGGTGCAAATAAAAATATATTTTAATTTGATGTTTGGTCTGTCGGGTAATGAGAAAAAGAAAAAAAAATAGGGTCACCCTTAAGAGGAACAAAGGTGAGACTGACTTTAATCTTGGCTGTGATTCGTTGTCTGTAGGGAACCCAGAAAATGTATTTCTAAGTGGATTGACGTCTTTTAAATACGGCTGTAGAATTTTCAGATTTGGCTTAGGAGAGGCCTGCTCTACACTGGGGTGAGGCATTCTGGGAAATAACCAATGTTAGGAGCTCAATTTCTCTTGAAACAGTGCCCAGGAAATCGGGAGACTAGCTATCATGCTATCACAAAGGTGTAATCCTGATATTTGGCCAAAGTTAAAGAATACAGCTAAACAGAATGAGTCTCTCCATTGTTCATCTTTAATTATATAACAAAGCAATATTCTTATATATGCACAGTAGTGTTCACTTTTCTAGTCAGGTTGTATAAGGCCAAAAAAATGTATTGTTTCTGGTCAGAATTGTTTCTCTAAAGTGATGATGCGAATTTTGTTTTTATTCTCACTAAATCTACTATTTTATGGCAGTTACTGTTCCTTATATTTAGTACTTTACAGCAAATGTGTATGTGGGGCAGATGTCATTGACTTATTCATGATCGATTGACTCTGCAGTTGTGTTCACTGAAGTAGGGAGGATTATTTTTGTTTCTCACTTGAACTGCAGACTGCATGGGCTGGACCAACACACATAAAAAAAGACCGATGCGAGGGCATTTAAGTGATGCACGCACTGACCAGAAACAATTCTTTTTCTTTGTTTTTGGCCAAAGATACACTGTGTACTTTGAGATAAAATTGCTCACTTGAATTCAAAACCTGCCTCTTATCCATGACAGAAGTTGACAATAAGTTGTATAACATTGTCAATAACACTTCAGATTAAATTTTGTTTGGATTTTGTTTTGAACTCTTCAGATTGTGTTTGTGACTATTCTAGTAATTGTACTTTTGATATTACTGTGGAAATCGTGCTATTGCCAAATTAAGATTAACTATGTATTATTGCTGCAAGTCTTAGATTACACAAATAGGTTGAAGCCATGAATGCCTTGGTTGTGTGCCTATAATCACCCTGGAATCAAGAGAGAGCAATTAAAACTCTAAATAAGGATAAATGACTGCCTGGACACTTGAGAAAAACTTGCTATCAGAGATACTTTGAGTGTGATGATATCAATTAACTTCTGTGACTGTGTTAGCCGAAAGTTGACTTGCCACTGTCATATTTGTGTTAAAGACACAAAGCAAAGATAGATTATGATAGGAAAATGTTTGAAGAAGTTTGACTGAATATGTGGTTCATAATATTTGTCTTCAAGCAAAAGTTGAATTTACAGGGACATAAGGCTAAATTTCTGTTTCTATAGGTAATGTTTACTATATACAAGGTACTTTTATTCTACTTACTGTACTCGCTATTGGCCGAATTCAAAGTTAGTATAAAGGCATAACATATAAATAAATAACTGTAGTATAATTACACAATAAATGGATCTCCTTTATTATAATAGCATAAACTATACTTAATTATAATGATACTTAAAGTATGGTGTTAGTCATTAAATAATTTACTGGGAGTCACATGCAAGTATTTTCGACTAGGTATCATAAACTATAAACTCACCTTGTGCCTTTTTTAGAAACCGAGATTAGATGAGATGACCGAAATGGCTTTTGACTGGTGGATTTCAATTTGGAGTTCATGCTAGTCAGTATATGGGCATTCAAGAGATCTGCCAGGTCAGAGACAGTATGTACACACAGTATGGATAATGTTAATCCACAGATAAGTAATCTGTGGTTAATCCAAGTAGTTGATATTATGGCCTATATGGTCCCTATACATCAAAGGGGAATACCACTCCAGGAAATACACTGGTATTTTCATAAACGTTAGGCTTTTGAGATTCATTTCATGATTTTAGTGAGTTGTCAAGAAACATCAAATTGAAACTTTTTCTCATTCCCCTATCGTTCTTTCAATTCAGTGATGCCCCATTGCATGATGGGTGTTAGCAGACATGATTATTAGTATGATGCACATTGAATATTCATGACCATTTATCTGAAGGAAATTTTGAGTCATGAATATGAATCTAATCAATAATCATATCTGCAAAGACAATAGAGGCGAGTTTCAATTTTGTGTTTCTAGGCAACCATGTGAACTCATGAAATGACTCTCCAGAACTCACAGCTTATGCGAATACTTTTATTTCCTGGAGTCGTTTTCACCTTTAAATAATGAAAATTACATTCTTTATTTTTTCGTACAGATGTGTATACATTTTCTCAACTTTTTTTCTCTGTAAAAGTATTTGTTTTATTAAAAAATGAAGATCTCTTATAAACCATTGTTGTATTTACTCAAAGTCAAGCAAACCTGCCTATCTACACACACACACACAGACATACATACAAAGACATGCATGCATGCATACATACATACATACATACATACATACATACATGCATGCATGCATGCATGCATGCATGCATACATACATACATACATACATACATACATACATACATACATACATACATACATACATACATACATACATACAGACATACATACATACAAAGACATGCATACATACATACATACATACATACATACACACACACACACACATACATACATACATACATACATACACACACATACAGAAATACAGAAATACATACATACATACATACATACATACAGAAATACATACATATGTACGTACGTACGTACGTACATACACACACACACATGACACTTGGACACGTGTGCATACACACCTTGACATAGCAACTTCTTCAGCTGTTGAGAAGCATACAAGTGATAAACGTTTGACTTTATATGTTCAGAGTCCCATTCCACCGTTATTATATTTATTATAGTATAAACCATGTGCCATGTCACACTCGGCCTCAGCCCGGTCAGAAAATGATCATCATCAATTCCAAACTACATGTACATGTTCATCTTGTGTTGTAATATACATTTGTACTTAGAATCCTAGCTCCCTAAGTGCTGTGTAAAAAGTCACAATATAATCCTAGCTCCTTAAGTGCTGTGTAAAAAGTAACAATAAAAAATGACAGATTTCTACACACCACCAAATATTAGGATAAGTTTGCAGCAGATATAAAATTTTATTTTGTATTAAAAGATTTTTATCTAATATAAAATGCAAACAGTACATGGATATTGCCATTATTGTTGTACCCTATAAAAATATATATCCCATAAAACCGTCAAGATGATACCATGCAAGGTATCAGTACAGTTATTACTAAGTAAAACAAAATCATCATTAAAACCGAGTTGTAGGAAGACATCATATAAAACACCATTCCTTCATGAGAACAAAATAATGCACCAACTTGTATACAAAATTTACAACCCTACGAAATTCGCTGCACAGAGAAGCACTGCTATAACTGGATGTATAAAACGTATCTTCCTGATAGGACTGTCTGAAAACAAGTCAAAATATCTCCATTGGAGTTAAGATATTTCACCAACACATAATACTGATCATTTTGGTGAACATGTATAAATTAGAAAGATTAAAATACAGTGATTGAACAAACTGGCGTTGAGGGCGCTGCTGTAATCTTTCGTAGCTCTTGCTCACAATGACGAAAGTTTCATTCCAAAAGGAGTTCGTTTTGTCTGACGGTGGTAATAGTGTTTTCACAAAGTTTCCACTTTGAGATGAGGTATACAACTTAACTAAAATAGACGGAACTTTTAAAAACAAAAACAATTCAAGTGATAATTAAAATGGAAATCAGAACTGGAATAGCAATTTAAGATACACGTGATTAATTCACAAGAATTGTACTCCATGTTGATTTTAGGACAAATGAATCCTATTTTCTCCTAATTGGAGTTGTCTGTGTACAAACAAATATCCACCTGGCAGAGAGAGGATTACTGCGTATAGGCAACAAAAGTTGTCAGTGTAAGTAGAACGATTCGATGTCTACACTGTTTATCCTCCCATAGATCATACCTTGCTAGTTTGCATATTAGTACCCGTTGATTTAATGTTAATACTTTTTATTATTTTGTTATATAATCTGTTTATACTGTGGAAGACACTACAGCTATATTGCTTTTATTTCACTGTCATCATATTTCTAGTTTTCTGTTGTCAGCGTTTAATCTACAATTCAAGTAATATTTAATATTTACAAAATACCCAATATGAGCTGTTAATATAGTTGTGGCATTATTGCACTATTTGAACTTCATTATTGCTGATTAGACCTCCAAACCCGCTCAGCTGCCATCCAGAACATCTGGGAAAGGATATGCAAATGAGGTGAAGTCACGTGCATACCTCGTGACCAATCGTCTGTAATCGTCGTCAGGAAGTTTGGAGAAATAGTCTTGGATGACATTGGAAGACGTGCCATTGTAGAAAGATTGTCTGGGTGGAAAGCTAACGATATCTTGAACTCCGAGGTCTTTGAAAACTTCTTGAGCGTCATTGTAAAGATTTTCAAAGGAGCCAATGAACGAGTAGTTAACAAGACACGGCTGACAAATGTCAGTCATTGGTCGCCAATGTTGGTCCATGCGTCTTATTGGAGTATCAAGTACAAATTTGACGAACTCGTTAAACGTAATATGAATATCAGAAACATTGGTAGGTATTGGCCAACCCGGACGATATTTCCTGACAATTTTTGCTGCATATCTATCTTGGAATGTACTTTTTTGTCTGCCAAATTTGTCTTTGTATGCTGACAAAAGGCGGGAAATTGGGTACCTTACGAACATAAATTTGTAATAGTGTTTTAGTCTGTATTCTATTTCCTCCGTGGTGTAATTACTGAGATGCATGAACCCTTCATAGTGTTCGAGTTTACCCGAGTTTATTGAATCCCATTCGCCATTCAATACCCGAATAATCCGTTTCCAGTTGGAACAGGCTACTTTTGGAACAGCACAGTACATAAACTTGTATTTGTCGTTGACAATCACTTGATGGAAGAGCATCTTCTTATCGTCTGCAGATAGCTGGTCGATGTGCCGGTGTGAATTCTGACATGCCGATTCCGTTGAACTGCTTTGAACAGATCTGGCCACCTGTGAAATGAGAACTGAACATGAGATTTTGTGGACATGAATTGGTGATGCTATGCTGTCGATTACAAACAGTTCTGTTTTACAGTGAGGTGCTGCATGCATGTATAAAGAGAATGTGATGTAGTTGCAAAACGAACTATTAAACTGATTTATTGAAAATGTAACTGTCACTTTGTGTCAATCGCCATTTCCTAATTCTATTTCCAACGACAAAGAAAGTTGCATGAAATCGTTCAATGGTTGTCATGGTTACAGCAACAAACATTTCAAAACAGGCCACGTTTAGCATCACACCAATTATAGTAATTGTCCTCGCGTAAAACCTATTCTGTGTATATAATACAGTAATAACCAATTATCGTAAAAGTTACTTACAGCAGTTCACTCGTTTCAATGTTAGCTTAATAAGTAGGTGTACTTTGAGTGTTAAGCCTTCAAAGTATTCACTATTGTTGGGCAGGAGTGATTTTATTGTTCAAATGTGTATCATGTACAATGCGTCAGTCATTCGATAAAGTCACCGACCTTTGTTATTCTATCGTTGGATAGTCAAGTTCCTATACGGTATCGTTACGATTTACACCTCCACTAGTCAAGTTCCTATATACGGTATCGTTACGATTGACACCTCCCACTAGTCTAGTTCCTATACGGTATCGTTACGATTGACACCTCCACTTGTCTAGTTCCTATACGGTATCGTTACGATTTACACCTCCACTAGTCTAGTTCCTATATACGGTATCGTTACGATTTACACCTCCACTAGTCTAGTTCCTATATACGGTATCGTTACGATTTACACCTCCACTAGTCTAGTTCCTATACGTTATCGTTAAGATTTACACCTCATAGGTTAGAAACCACGGGCACGTTGGTATCTGAAATTGCCGTCAATACGTACCGTGACATGCAAGTTTTGCTACTTCAAAGATTCCAAATATGTACGTTGTATTTATTATACTTATCAACATACATGTAATCTCTATTTGCATAATTATATCAATACAAGACGTATAACCAGGTGTAAACTGTCTCGGAGCCAGGTGTCAACATTGGAGCTTAGTATGGTGAAGTCTACTTCGTTGCCCTAGTGATGCCTTTTACAACATCAAATGACAACACACTATTTTTGACGGTCTTTGTTGTCGCCATGTTTTTTACAATTTAATGTTAGTAAAACAAGGGGGTATTACTGTAACATCATAGCAACCAAACTATCACATTATTACAGATTCAAGCAGGGGCATGAGCCAACAATTCTGGTGAATTCCAATAATATATAGAGGTAAAGCCCAAGTTAGCTATGAATCACATTTACATACTTACTTACTTCTTTATGTATAGATATGGTGCAAAATCGACACTAAGTGCGCTCGCGACAGAAAGCGCCCGTGAAAGAGGGCAATGTGGTATCACGCATACGTGCGACGAAAAAGTACACCAAAGTGTCCCACCCCGTCTTTTTTTTTTTAGCAAATGAGCAAATTGAGCAAAAGCTGAGCTCGTGGAAGTTGAAAATTCCAGTACTTTCATGGACGTTTGTCGAATCATTCGAGCTCGCTATCGCGCGACAAGACAGAGAAGTAAATTCTACGACCATTGGGGGCACTATTCAATCCACACACTCAAGGCAGTATCCCCGTATATTCTATTTATATTCCAGCGCTATTTGATGAAGTTAAATAAGTGTTTCTCTGTGTATTATAATTAGATATTAATTATCGATTCAAGATACTGAAATAATTATAAACAAGAACTTGACGGAACTTTTTGATGTTGTCTTTATTCATGTTATTCAATATTGTTATAGACACCAGAATTGTTGCCCCATGCCCTTGATTCAAGGATGACGTTTTCAAGGCTACCCACTATATATATACTACTATACTAGGGTTAACGTTATCATGGTTATATGTAGCTCTATGTAACAGTCTATGAATGACCCGTGCAAGTTGTAAAAGAAAGTAAGCAAACAAACGAACGAACAGACAGACAGACAGACAGACAGACAGACAGACAGACAGACAGAAACAAGTACAACATCCATACCCAGGGCAGTATCAGGGGCCAGCTCTGGTAGGGGTGTGCGTCCAATACTGCCGACCCCAGACCCATTTTAGGCCACTTTTGACCAAAAAATCAATACCCCATTTTAGACCATACAGGTTTATCGTAAATAGCCTCCGAGGCTTCCATACATTTAAACAACACAATGGTTGTCAATCATGCAGATACGATGGCTCTATCCAGATTCGGTTTCCTATTTCCGATGTGAGAAATTCGATGACTGGCTTTTACTACTTCACATAGCCTTTCGTCCCTAAACTATTTTTAGCAACAGAGCCTCTGGTAGGTTCACGCGGGAAAGATTCCAGTCACATCAACATTCCGATCTATCTTGATGTTACAGACCCGCACCAGTATCTTGAAGAACAGCTGCGTCGACTGACTGGCCGGCCATAATGTGTGTGTGCTGATTGCTGTGGGATTGTTTTACAACAAATGTTCGCCATACCACTATAACTGTGAAGTCTATTATGGGATATGGGCAAACTTAAGACTTTATTATTATCTAAATAAATAGTACACACAACTAAATACAACAAATCCATAACCTAGTATAATGTTCCTACTGAACTGTGCCGTGTGACGTTGACAGGTAAAAGTTCAATGTGTATGTTCCCTATGGTCAAGATGTACAAGTCATTGAGAATGACATAGTCCCCGCTATGATTGGGTTTTAAGGAATTATCACTACTCTGATCACGCAACAACACTTGTGAACCTAAATCTCGACTATCCTTGCGATATCTACCTCATGTATTTTACAAACTATTTATTAATTTGTTTGTTTCCAATAACATGACTTCAGAAAATAGGGGAGGGAGGTTGGCATTTTATTTTATTTTATTTTATTTTGCTTTTTTTTATTGCTTCAATATACAAGATAGCTAAGCAAGGCAAGGACAAGATATTCGTTGGTCGTAATAATTCTGTGATGGTTTGATGAGGTGTAAAATAAATAAATGAAGACAATTCTATGTGAATTAGACTAACACTATATGGAGGACTGTATTGTTGCATGTCTTAAAAGACTCGATCGGTTTCTCTGGGATGGGATTATACAAATTTGACCAGTGGTACGATAAAATAATTACAAATTTAATTTTGTCAAGGCCAAATACGACAAAACTGAAAGGCAAAAATAAACCAATACAGTATAGGTAATTTTTATATTATATTAATTGTGCTGGTTATAACTTGTAATCTTATTTTGGTCTTAACAAATTAGACTTCTCAAATGATGCAATAATTCAAACTGGGGGGGGGGGAGACAGTGTGAGAATTTGAATAGTTTTTTTTAATAAAGTCAGAGATAACAATTAGCTCATTTTTCTTCTTAGCTTGTTCACAGTTATCGACATTGCCATGCTATGCATACCAGTAAGGGACATGTACTGGATCATTAGAACGTTTCTCAGTTGTCGAATGTACGACACGTGTTAACACAGGTCATGCATTTGCCATTTATATATTAAGGGAAAAGATAGTGAAATTTCCATCAGTTATTCACACGCATGCGGGCACACACACACACACACACACACAAACACACACACATTGAAAATGGCTGTGAAATGAATAATGGAGATAGCATGATAAACTCAGAAAAAGCTAAGTTTTCATGCTAAAGACAATGGCATATACCGCAAAGCTGACTTTGTTTTCTCGCAATACAAGCCAGAGCATTTGTGTCCGATGTGTCCGATGAAGCAATGAAGAGAACATATGTGAATAATGTAGAATTGCTGTTATGGGGGCACAAGTTCACGACAATATGACTTCAGAACTTTGAGAAGAAACAGCCGCAACTAGTACGAAATGATACGGACCGTCTGTGTGTTGTGAACCGGAACTGTGACGTGAACTGATATGGTAATATAGATTCCTCCACATCCTGACAACAACACTAGCGGGCAGAAAGTCAATAGTGACTCAACACTTGATAAACTTGATACCTATAAAAACGTCAAATCATTACTTCAACCTGAATTGTATTTGTCAACTGTCACTATTGTTAGTCATAGCTAGAAGAATGTTATCCCGCTTTAGATGCTCACCACACTGTTGAAACAGGAAGACGACAAGGCATTGACAGAGCCGAATGAATCTGTGTTCTTTGCGACTCAAATGAACTTGAAGATGAGTATCACTTCCTATTGAAATGTTATTTTATTGCCAATTCTAGGTCCAAATATATTCCACAATTTGAAATAAGTATTCTTAAGATATAGCCTAATTACTGAAAGTAATTAATTATGCAAATGAGTCATTAAAACTAAAAGCTACATCAAGCTTTTCAGAACTTGTGATTCGTTATGTTTGAAGTATTTACCAAATTATATTAAATTTGAAGTATGCGTTCTTAAGGTATAGCCTAATTACTGAAAATCATTAATTATGCAAATGAATCATCAAAACTACAAGCTATATTATCAATCTTTATGTAACACAGGCACATTGTTTATATCAATGTATGTACCAAATTATATTGAATTTGACGACTGCATTCTTAAGATATAGCCTAATTTACCGAAAACCAATAATTATGCAAATTAATCATTAATATTCATGGTTAGTTATCAAACCTGGGTCTGTTAGGGGTGTAGTTGTGAAATTTGAATACTCTTCTCAAGACCACGCACGGTCTCATCTTTGATGTAACAACCTGCACGAGAGATTTTTAATGGCCTCTTTTGGATCATATAGTTTGATTTGTTTGAAAACACAGGTAATTTGTTACCAAATATTTTCACAGTAACATGTTTATTAAATAACGTCACGAGAGTACTCTTAGTTCAAATAGGTTTATTGCGTACTGGTATGTGTTTGTGTGTGTGATATTTATAGAGGGTACTGCAAGTCACAGCTTTTATTCGTTTTGTATACATCGAATAATCATCTATCATCACTCTATATGTTTACTAAAACGTCAAGTTAGAAATAAATCTCTTACACAAAATTTCGGTTTACTTATAACAATGAATAATGACATCACAAGTGATATTTTCAAAAGGTGTGTAGATGTTCAGAATCACTGAGTGGCTTCTTCTAATGGAGAAAATACAACAACTGCATGGCGTACATTTTGATCATGACACGCAAATTTCTTTTCAACGGGTGAAATTGTCATAAAATCACCAATGGCTAGCCGGAAATGTGGTGTTCAGTTCTGGGTTTTGACAAAAATAAAACTGTCAGCAAACATAGTGTGACGACGGTGTAGTTTATAGACTAGCACTATACAGATTAGATAATGCAACTTGTAACTCTAAAGCTTTCTATACACATAATGTTACGTGATACATGTAATTACAGTTGTAACAATAACTTCATAAACACATAACTACTTACGATAATGAATAGTATAGTAACAGCACTTCAAATACAATCTTTTTTACGCACCAAATTAAATTAAAATGACATTTTTAAGTATGTAGTGCAAAAGTAAACAGCAGCGATAAAACTCGGTTTATCTGACCCACTACAACTGATTCCGTAACACTAACAGTACGATTTAGAGTCTGTTGTATTTCATGATTGCATAACACAGTCCTTAGTTCGTCAACAAGCTTTGCATCGGAGTTTTGTATTCATCTGAGGTTCCTATTCCCTAGCTTAGATACTAATCGTGGGCTCATTATCTCATGCCTACCTTTCCGAGTCCAAACTGAAGGCTTGCACATGATACTGCATGTCTCTGTGGCTGCCCACATCAAATCTTGTGATAGCTTTTTCTCAGCCATGAATCTAATACCTTTCAATATCACTAGGTATTTCATTTCATTCCATGCATCTATACATGAAGCCAATATTCAGTGTTCGAATTTTCCATAAGGTTGTGTTAGTCATCAAACCCTGTATCTTTAGGCACTGACCTGGTAGGACTTGAAATTTACTGTAATTTCCTTTGCGTATGCATGGCGAGTGACAATTTCGAAAAGATGCTTGAAGGCAAACGATATCAGTTTGCTTCCTGTTACTATTAATAGTATAAAATGATGTAGGCTTGTTGTTTTACTCATGTAACATGACATTTAAAACACACCCTCAGACAACTTTCGATGTAAAAGAAACAGTAGTTTAGGTACTGTGCACAATGGAGATGTAGAAGTACATTGTAGTCAAGTTGAAATGTTCATTATCAGTTAGAAAACAAGTCATTGAGAATGACATAGTCCCCGCTATGGGTTTTAAGGAATTATCACTACTCTGATCACGCAACAACACTTGTGAACCTAAATCAAACAGACTTAGATATGTTGTGTCTGCTTGTTGGACATGGAACATGCCTACAACAATAAAGGATGGGTCGGGTATGGGGG
>NC_135551.1:4776962-4824462 GCF_964340395.1 Glandiceps talaboti
GGTATGCGCATATGCATTGCTCGTTAAACGGCTTTTGCACAGAAACACTGCTAGCTGGGTAGGTCAAGAGGTTCGATGTCGACAAAAAAATGTATGGGGCCTTGTATCGGGGGGAAAGTAAGTTGTAATGTGATAGGCAGAAACTATTCCCTAGCACGGCGACTGTTACTTTTATCATGTGGGAACTACATACACAACATCTAGATACATAAACACAGCATCTGTTTTCAATACAGCTTTAAAAAAACTACCTCGTCAGACAATATGGACGAAAATTCAAAAGTGCGAGTTTTGTTATTTAACCTCTCTCCTGTACAGTTGCTCTTGAAGCACTACCACTATTGTATTGTATTTATGTGGTGACATGGAATTTAGGTGAATGGAATTTAAGATTTCTGAATTTTGCAATAATAAATGCAACATAGTTTACCAGTTAGGTGTTAGCTTTTCACTAAATATTCGTATCACACTGCAGACACTATAAAATATTGAAGCCACGGCGTTGACAGGACGACTTATTGTCTGCAATAATCGTATAAAACTGAATATACTAGAGTTTCCGAGAGTGACTCACCATTCCAACAAAAACTTTTTGATACTGACGACGGAAATCAATCTATTGACAATGTAAATAGACACAAACTATTAAAACTATTGTTGTTGCGTATGGTAGATTCCTCAAGAGGGTGATATCGTTGCCTAGGTTACGGGGATATAATCAGGCCGGTAAATCGCATGGTCAAGATAAAAACTGAATGGGGAGTGAACATGTGGCTGTGGCCAAGTGAGGAAAATATGCCGAGTCGCCACCTTACTGTCAGTGTATTTACATCAATGTCCAGTTGTAGACCTAAAATATGCTGCAATAATATAGTTTTAGTTTGTATCTATATTAGTTTGTCTATAGCTGTGATTACCATAGTGTTATCATTATAGAGTATATTCAAGTTATATACTCAGTCTATCATTTCTACCATTTCTATCATTTTTTGAATGGATAGCACTTATTATTTTATCACATACATTATTATAATATTATTATTATTATTTATGTATACACGTAAGAGCTAAAATCGTAGAAAGATCTTTGAGAATGACAAAAAAAACCAACTTAGAATCTTTTGCCAGTGTCGAACTAGGACTAAAATCAAGGCTATGTGGATTCAAAATTCAAAATCCTCATCGTCTACATTCTAGGCTCGTGTTATTAAAACGTATTTGACCGTACGGTCATTTACCATATCAATCTGCTTTAAAATCCGATGTGGTAAAAGTGGCTAGATATCTTATTTATCTCTATTTCCATCGTGCTGTGTCGTTTGTTTTGTTCCGTGGTATGGCGTTGATCACCCGGATTACAACAAATGTCACAAAGCGATGGAAACAGAGGTAAACAAAGACATCTAGCTGCTTTCACCACATCAGATTTGAATCAGATTGATCTGGTATTAGCATATGTTGTATAGTTGCTCCGTTGACATTACGCCATTTATATTGTTATTTAACGGTGTGCTCATTGGTCAAGAGACAAAATGCTATAAATTGAATTCAATTGCACAGTTTATGTCCTTCCATTGGTGCGCCTGAAAGTGTACAGTAGTTTTTTTTTAAATTACACCTAAAACACACATATTTTTAGTGAGCTATTCTGTGATACAAGGATGGGTTGCATTTGTTAAAAATTCATGCTATGTACATTTATTTATGCCACGCTGTATAAAGAGTCGATAAATGCTTGGTGTCAATTCCTCCACCCTATCCCCACCCAATCCCCCACCCTATCCCTCCACCCTATCCCCCACCCTATCTATCTAGTTAATATAAGTATATATCTTTATATTACATAAATATGGTCGAAGACTACTAGCTAGGTGAGTGATGACACCATTGTAATTAATAGTGGTGGTTAATATAAGTTGTCAATATGCCAGTATATCAATGTAGTATCAGTATCCCCTAGACTCATGGTTTATTCAAGATTTTAAGTCTCAGTTAGATCCTTTGTAGAACCTCCACTTAATCTAGGTTTAAACCATAGACTAGCCATCGAGTCGACATAGGAAGACTTGCTGGTAAAGCCATTTCTGAAAGAAGATAACCTTTTTCGTGTTTTTTTTCGTGTTTTTGATTTTTTTTTGTAACTGTTGCTGTAAATGCACAGGAAGATGAACTCAGTGTTTCGTTGTTTTATTTTCACTTTGTATTACGTCGTTTAGAAAAGGATTTAATGCAATTTTTTTCTCGTAGTGCCGAAGAGAAGGGAAAAAATGCTTCCCAGTATACTAGTTCGTTTGTCTATACGGTGTGTGTAAAGGTTACATTTATTTGTCAGAGAGAGGTGACACTACTGTTGTCGTGATTTCAATATTATTTGTCATTGTGTTCCACTAGTTATTACATCATTTATTATTTTCTATTGTACAATTATTGGAATTGGCTCATATTGTGAAATGATATTCATATTACGTATTCATATTATGATAAACACACGTCACAGACACACACACACACACATACACATAGACAGACACACACACACACACAGACGCATACACGCTAAATAGAGTACTACATATTAAATATAATATCCCTGTAGTTGTGCGACTCTGCACCTATAGCAATGTATAGCTACAATTTGAACATAACGTAACATTTTAGTCTAGCTAACACTATACATTCTTCGACTTACATTGTAATTTCACCACCACCACCACCACCACCACGCACACATACACATAGACACACACATATGTATGTATGTATGTATGTATGTATGTATGTATGTATGTATGTATGTATGTATGTATGTATGTATGTGTATGTGTATGTGTGTGTGTGTGTGTGTGTGTGTGTGTGTGTGTATGTATGTATGTATGTATGTATGTATGTATGCATGTATGTATGTATATGTACATGTCATGGTTCACTATTGTTTTGAATCTATCTGTATCAACTGTTACTGACATTGCTAACAGTTAACCCTATTAAAGTCAAAGTATTTACAGGCCATGTCCTATCACGTACAGTTCTAATCGCACATTGTTTAGCTTTTACCCAACTGCAGTCCGCACTCTTAATGAATCAATTTAAGTTCTCTATTGACGCATCAATTTCGTGTTAGGAATCCTCTACAGAATATTGTTTTTGTAAATTTTTCATTACACGCAAAATCAATGCACATTTCATTATATATGTATCAGTATATATATGACAATAAAACACATATCACATAAATATGTATCTGACTTTTTAATGGCTTTCAAATGTACACATATAATTAAATAATGTAGTTAACTTTACATGTTAAAGTATACAAGTATATGTTAAATAACACACTTATTTGTTAAAAAAGCACACGCATGTCAACATTCGTATGTACATATATTATGCACGTTTGTTAAAGGGACACAAGCCGAATGTGTATGTTTTGGGGCGTAATTTCTACTACATAACTAAAAGGTACTCAAAATATTCTACTTACTGAAGCACATTTGACTATTACTTGCAAATGAGGAGGAAACCAGAGTACCCAAGGAAAATCTACATTGTTCGGTAATCATACTGAACGACACTCTTCTTACTTACAGCAGGTTGGTGAATTAACCAAACCCTGGATGGGTTCGAACCCCAACAAGAGGCAAGTGGCGTAACCGCGACCACCGGTAACCCTCGTTAGGACATTAAAATATGACTATGATCCGATGACGTAAGAATTGTCTGGGAAATCTTTACTGTGAAATCAACTGTTCTAACAATGCCAGACAATTGTAAATTAATGTCATAGTATGTCATAGTTTAGTTTAGTCCTTGCAACATGTTGACGTATTTGCCATTGCCGAGTACCTTTAAAACAAGTATTTAAATTTGTACAATTTGCTATTATTTGTCAAATTGCCTTTTTTTGTCTTCGCCTTCTTCAGTATTGTAAATACTCTTTACTTAGAAAATAACAAGGGATATTTCCTGCTATACTGATGAATTTGATCAGAGTCTAGTCAGGGTCAAGTGTTGTTTGCAGACTTCCCATGTATATCAATTTAATTGATGCGGAAGAGAAGTAGACGTTCTACTCGATCTTTAATGAGTCACTAAGTAACTAATTAAGTCGTCTGTCGGTTTTTTTTTTTCGACTTCATAGTTTACGTATGGTCAGTATTCATTGACCTAAGGATGACCTTTCTTACTTCTGTTTTTCTCATCGTAACATCTCATAATACATATATTGGGTCGTTTGGTTAAAAAATAAAAAGGAATATAAAACGGTAAGTATATCTGTACATTTTGTTTTTACAACACCCTTACAACCGATATTCTGTTGACTGTGAGTATCATGTCTGCCGCCAGGAAGGTCAAATTTGTTGCAAACAAGTCGATTTATATCGATAAAAACCACGACCGTATGAGTTGTCATATTCAAATTCTTAAACCACATGGGGGTGGGGGTGGGGTGGGTGAAGGGACGTATAACAGAATTTCATTATGTTGGCCTGATAATTATTGAAGTATAATGTTTAATATATCTCAAGGTTATCTTTTTAGAAATTAATATCCAATAATTGGCCATATAAATTATGTTGACATCTGGATATTGTCTCCAGTAATTGCACCTGATCGTATTTCGAAGTTGAATTAGTAAACATGGCCAGGCGATATAGCAATGATAACGTCAACGCCATTACACTGGAAGTCAGTTGACTTGATATAAACAATATCTTGTTCGACACAAATCTGACAAGCATTGCCACATTTACTTTACTCCAGAAACCATTATCTTAAATTAAGAGATTGTCACCAAATAATGCATATTACACACATTTTTCTGGCATTAAAAAAAGATAGAAAAAATAAAATACCGAAACTTCCGTTAAACTCACAAATCAACTATTTCATTTGGGACATTTTATTTAAAATTACTTATACTACGGCTAGACCGACTTGGCCAATCAGGGGCCTTGATTTCGGTTGGTTATATGGAGCCATAACCCTGCCGAACTCATTGACTATCTATTACTGAGACTGGAAAATATTTCAGCGTTTTGCAATTAAGGATTCAATGTAACCATGCTCTTCCGTTTTTGTCAAGCCCGCAGACGATACAGTGTAGCAATGTTAGCAAGATTGTTGTCAAGCCACAGGCGATACAATGTAGCAAGAGGTTGCTTGTTTGCTAGGTTGGAGCACCTTCAAGGCAGACGACGACTCGTTTCAACTTAATTGGCCTCCATTGTACGTTTTTCTGAATTTGACTGATTAAACAGCACAATCACCAACCCCGGACCTTTAGTGGATTACTTTCAGTTGCTTCAGTCACTCGTCCTTTTCGTCAATAAACAACGATTTTTGAAGTGACACAATCCCTCAATTTACAGCTAACGTCAAGTCAGTGTACCGTCACCGTGAACATACATACATTTAATAATTCAAAATTTCAAGCCGATTCAGATTTGTAATAGCAGAGAAAGAGTGGATACGGAAACTGATGTGAGCTTAAAAATAATATAATACTTTCCTTCTAAGTTCTAAGCTTTAAGGGCTGTACATGTGATTTACAAGAAACCAATAGCACAGAGACCATAGCGAAATAACGGAAAACATAACTACCTGAATTAGAAAATCACACATGAAAAATGATTTTAAAAAAATCTACCTACCCCACCTAATCTAAAATTGAGCGTAATCGGAACGACACATTTTTTTAGGCCTAAGTGCGACTTGGCATTAGATTATTCGACGTGTCTAGTCAGAATTCGAAGTATTTAGGATATTTTATTATAAAGCAGACTAAACCTCGACAAAATCACAAAGTTACAGATCGACTTTCCCCTCTGACATTGCTCATCACAGAAATGATTAATGTAAGAATGTCGATAAACAGGTACAGCATCCACATGGGAAGTGTTACGTGTCACAGATCTAAATTATCCAACGTTTCAGAAGTACTACGATTGTGACATTTTACTTACCCACTCGAGAATTAGTTAGACAGTGGCATGTTTTACCTGCCCACGTGGCCCCTGACAAATTGCAGTATATAATTACTATTGAAAAAAATAATCGTGAAGGAAATAAGTTGTCAAATTATATTACAAATACAATTATAAAATGATCTAGTTTACATGTGTTTATTCTCCTATAAGTGATTACTATAATAAAACAAGTTAATGGGATATGGGAGCAATCGGTCCTAGAGTAAGCAACTAATTATGGAAACTGTATCGTTGACAATAGAAGCAGATTTATAAGAATAATTCATACAGTTATACACAAAGCACAGTGAAGGAATGTAAAACCCTGAGCGCCTAAATTGACCCACACAATCAATCATCAATAGTATTGAACGGATGATTTTACGGTACAAATGTGTTCTATTATTAACTAGAGACACGATTACCATTTTATGAGAACTGTCAAACACGATATACACCCACCCCTTCCCATGTATGAGTAAGGACATATAACTTATAAGCAAAAAATAACGGCAATAAAATCCCCTAGACCATTTTATATTCACCCCCCCCCCCCCCCAAATATAAATACAAAGGGAGAAAAAATGCCCATGGACTTGTTAATCCGGATGCAATACTTTAAATTTACACAAAACGTGAAAAACTAAACCTTTTCCGTTGATTCATTAAATGTGTTGGAAAAGAGGACTATAGTGATGTGATGACGTCATCATGCACTCAAAAACTGGTGATCAGAAGGAGCCGGCATCTACCTCACCATTGCCACTACACACAGATAGACATATATATCTACCGTGGAAAATTAAGACACTTTGGTCACTTCATACCGATTTAAATAATAACACTAATTTGAGTTTCACTTTCATCTTGTTAGTCATTAACATGCGTTGGCGCCAATGTGAGTATGATGGTAACCATGGTGACAAAGACAACACGCAGATTACTGACATTATTTCTAGTAATCACAAGAGTATGAGTTGATCGACTTTATAACGTTTTAACTTATATTGTTGAACTCCTTGCTAATCAAGAAACAGTATAATTGGTATCCCCATAGTCCTGCTTACATGACGGTGCACGAGTCTGTATTACTGACTTGACTCTAAGGGGGAGGGACAATTGTCAGAATCGAGTCCCGAATTCCTCCGTATGCAAGCAGGACTAGTATCCCCATAACAACCTTGATTGTCTTCATTTCTGTCATTTCAATACATTAACCCTGTCACTCAAAGTTTAATGAATCTTAAACGACCTTTGACCCCAGTACATGTTGTACATTTGATATTAATTGATATAGGTATATTTCTAGCATGATTGCTCGCCTTAGATGTGATATTATGAAATACCCTAGTTAGTAAGAACGTCGTCTCCTACTGAGTGACTTCATACAGGTGTATGTGACTTGAATAGTTAAAATGTCTGATTGCAAAGTCTGATGTAGTATTAGTCGCTGTTGAGGACCGAGAGAGAGAGAGGGAGAGAGAGAGAGAGGAGAGAGAGAGAGAGAGAGAGAGAGAGAGAGAGAGAGAGAGAGAGAGAGAGAGAGAGAGAGAGAGAGAGAGAGAGAGAGAGAGACAGACAGACAGACAGACAGACAGACAGAGAGAGAGACAGACAGAGAGAGACAGACAGACAGACAGACAGACAGACAGGCAGACAGACAGACAGACAGACAGACAGACACAGAGAGACAGGGACAGACAGGCAGGCAGACAGACAGACTGACTGACTGACTGACTGACTGACTGACTGACAGGCAGACAGAGATAGAGACAGATACAGAGACAGGAATGTTATTTTGTCAATCAATTTAATTTTTGTCGATCAATACTATTTCTAGTGCTAGCTATGTGATAATCTGTAGCGACAAAGCAGCGCCATCTGATGTCGACAATGTAAACCTTGTCATAGTATTATGGAAAGAAATCTAGATATATACAAATGTTATTAGTATTATAAGAAAAGGGCATGGCAAAATTAAATTTTGGGAGCTGAATTTTGCTCTGTCTGTCTGTCTGTCTGTCTGTCTCCCTCCCCCCCTCTCTCTCTCTCTCTCTCTCTCTCTCTCTCTCTCTCTCTCTCTCTCTCTCTCTCTCTCTCTCTCTCTCTTCTCTCTCTCTCTCTCTCTCTCTCTCTCTCTCTCTCTCTCTCTCTCTCTCTCTCTCTCTCTGGAGACTTTTTCGAACATTCAAACCTCAGGTACAGTCGTTCAGTTTGCAAAATTGTACACTTAATTTACCTATCATACATTTAATTATGAGGCAGTCAATAGCCAAGCAAATGTGTGTGTCAAGCGAGCAAGGCGGGTACTTAATCATGATGTAGTACGTAGCTGCTAGATAATTACCTTTGTGGATTACAAAATACCATGAAGTAGCGATCAAAATATAAAAGAACGGTTTATTCGTTAACCTATCATTTCTAGCCTTCAGGTTTAATTTTTTCATGTATCTTTTGGTGTTTGGCAAGTTGGTATTCTTTTGTTGTTTAGTTGTTATGGGCACTGTACTTGGTATGTTCTATATATCTAGTTGCTAGAAATACAGATTAAAACACACGATTTAAAGATAAAGGTACATAGAATATCAACATACAAGATCGCACATGAGCGTTTATAGGTACTGATGTAAATTAAGTAAGAGGAACACTCATTTCTCACCAACCAACAGACTCCCGATAACGTCATAATATCACAACCCTGAAGTAAAATTAAACACAAAGCGAGAGGTGGCGCCCTTCATATTATCTGATCAATGAGACTGTGGTTTTGGTAGGAATGATGGCAACTATTTTCACGGGACTTCTGTTCACAGGGAGTTGCACCCCCTAGCACACGCCATCTTTATTCTCAACGTGTGTTGTGAAGTGAACGATGGAAGCACGTTGGCAGTCTGTCAGGATCATGGCAATACGGCATCTGTGAAAAAAATGCGATATTTCGTGAACAACTTGAAAGACTTTGTTCCAGGCACTGCTGTCAACGTTCCTAAAGATGTGATCACGGAACGGACCAATGCTGTAGCACAGCACATTCTTCACGAGTGTCCAGCCAGTTTGGAGAACTGCAATGGAGGATTGTATGTCGGCCCTGCTGGTATTTCGTATGTGTTTTACCACTTAGCACAGTCTGGTAATTTTCCACATAAGAAATCTGAATATTTAGCACGTGCACAGGAATATTTTGAAGCTCATAGATCATATTTAAAGAAAGGACGTGTACCTCAATCTCAACAACCAGGCTTTCTACTCGGAAATGGAGGTGTGTACGTCGCTGGAGCTATGATATACAAAGCTTTAGGAGATGAGCAGAAGGCAACTGAGTATCTAAAAATGTAAGTCAGTAATTTTATCTTAGCGTCCCTTGCATACTCATCTTCGATCACAAATAAAAATAGTACGAGACCCAACTGGATTGTTGTTGGCTGGACAGCGCCCTCTGTGCTGTAATAAAAATGTTCTTTCGTATTTTCAAACCAGCGTACACGCATCATCTCAACATGTGATATAACTGATCATACATGTATGCGTTACTTTTGTATTATAATAATATAGGAAATAAAGAAAATAATATGTCGCTGTTAATTAGTGTAAAAATCAAAGTAAACATGACGATATTCAGAATAGCAGGTTGATGTGGAATAATCTGATTTAGTCATAATGTATTTTGTCCTTGTATCTCGATATCTGACTGAGTTGATGCATAATTCAGGAAATACTCAAGTTATTTTTTAAGTCTACTGTTATAAATATGTTTATTCAAAATATGAATCACATTTTTATTATTATGTCATTTTGTAGGTACAGTGATCTTGCTGGTATCTGTGTACCCGTTCATTTTCTACAATGTGGTTCAGATGAGTTATTTGTAGGACGTGCAGGATACCTATGTGGCGTTATGTGTCTGTCTAAGGTTCTTGGTGTGCAGGTAGGTTGGAATATGACATGATGTCATGTCATTACACAAATTCATATTATAAGCACCACTTTATTACATTGGTAAAGTGGCAATATGGATGAGAATTTTGTGATTATTTTTCTGTATTTTTTAATTGGTAAAACATCTTTACTATATTTTTTCAACTATGTGAACAACAACATATGCCAGGGAAGTCCTTGTTTGTAACTCAATAAATTGTAACTAAAAAAATTCAAACATTTAAATTTGTTATTGTACATACAATAACAGCATTTTGACATTTTATTAAAGCTTTTTTTTGCAATTCATTGAATTACAAACATGGATTTTGTCGATGCTGTTCCACAATTTTTTTCAGGTAAAAAAATGGTTAAGTTGTTTTAACCCCTTTGTCACTTTTAATGGTAATAATAATAATGTTGGTTCTTATATAGCACTTTCCCACTCTGTGCTCAAAGCGCTTTACAATTATTACCCCTGGTCCAGATCTATAGCGGCACAACGGCCCTTTATACTTCCTCAATCCATTGCAGCCTTTTTTTTATAAGCACACAGGAATAAAGCATTCACATTGCAACCTCTATCCTACCAGGTGCCCAATTATACAGCTGGGTTGACCGAGGCACAGTCGTGGTTCAAATCTTGCCCAAGGACTTTAGCCACTCAGAAATAAACAGCAGCGATGGGGCTCGAACCTGCAACCTGCAGATTCCAAGCCAGCCACTCTGAACTATTCACCCATCATGACCACATTACGGCCAAGACTTGTTATGAACATTAGGATTATAGGTCCTGTTTGATTAAAGTTCAATTTTAGATGTGAAAATTTTAGGTGTAGTTACTGAAAAAAGATAGTCTAGAACAAAAAAAAAAGCAGATGTAATCCTAATGGCTTCACTGTTAAAGATAATATATGAAAACCTGGGATTGAATCCTTGGCCTTTAAGTCTCTCCCAGAAATTTTTGTCAATTTGTTAAGAGAAGATTTACAATGACATGGTATCTTTAATCATTCAGTTACAACTTTTGTTATTCTTTGCATTTCCATGGTAACCAGGCTGTGAGTACAGAGACAATACATCAGTTATGTAGCAGTATGGTTACATCAGGAAGGGAATACTCACGACGACATAGATCACCTGCACCGTTAATGTATGCGTATTATGACACTCAGTACCTGGGTAAGGCATAGTGCTGTTACCATACATTCAGATTAGTTAAAGGGGGCACAAACTGAGTTTATAAAACTTTTACTTGACTGAAAATACTTACATAAAACCTTGATTAAACTCTGTAGTATAATGTTAATTTTGACACATATATCTATTACACTAAAATTGATTTTTGTCATTCGTAGAGCTGTTGGTTGCATAGTAGTTATTTCCTCAATAGTTTTTTATATGTGTAATAAATTATGTCATTGAATTGTTATGTTATATCTTAATATCAGGTTTTAGTCCTGCCAATTGCAAGTGATGTTTAAGTTTGCTTCCATAAGTGGAATTTCGCCATCATCGCAAACCCCAGCCTGTTTTACGGCAACTTTCTTAACGAGCCTCCCACAGGTTATTTTAGAAATAATAACTCTGGCTTGTGAGAAGGAATTTCACAAGTACCATTTGAAAATGCAACAACAATCTGATTTATGTATTATCCACATTCAATCATTGCTAATCAGCCTGTTTTGATTATTTCAGGTGCTGCCCATGGTCTATCTGCTATTTTACAAATTCTATTGTCTTTTCCTGAGTTTTTCAAATCACACCCAGCAGTGGAAAAAGACATCAAGGAATCTGTGGATTATTTCTTGTCCATAGAAACTCCTGAAGGAAACTATGCCCCAGCAGTGGATGAGACAAAACATCGTAGACCTGCAGAACATGAACTGATTCACTGGTGTCATGGAGCAGCAGGTATATATAAAATACACACACACACACACACACACACGCACACACATACACACACACACACACACACACACACACACACACACACACACACACACACACACACACACACACACATACACACACAAATGTGTATGGACTAAATCATGCAAAAGAATTATATAGGAGTAATGTATACATGTGTGTCTGTGTGCATGTGTGTCTGTGTGTGTATGTATGTGTGCGTGTGTATCTGTCTGTCTGTCTGTCTGTCTGTCTGTATGTCTGTCTGTGTCTGTCTGACTGTCTGTCTGTCTGTCTGTCTGTCTGTCTGTCTGTCTTAGTCTGTATTCATGTATGTATCTTTTTGAGTATATGATCCAATGTTTTTGCTAAGGATGGTAAGAAGGTAAAATCTATCCTAGTTTCCCAGGCGTTTGTCAATGGTTTCTTAAAACAAAGTTTGGAAATCTGTGCAAATGTTAAAATATTCACCCCACCCACCCACATACTTTCTGTTACTGGTTTACCATATGGTACAAGGTATAGAAATGTATGCAAGTTTGAAAGTGATTCCCAAATTTTCGCCACATATTTTATGGGAAAGAAATATTAGAAAGACAAGACCTTGGTGATGATACTGTGTATGAAAGTTTGAATTTCCTGCATTTGCATAGATTACCCACAATTCACCTGTATATACCCTTGTTGTGTTTAATGTTATTTTTCATAACAATTTATATCATAACAAGAAAAGTTCTTTTTGAAATTATAATTTTGACAAAACTTGTTCACAGTGGAAGAAGTGTCAACACAGTCTGCTTTCGGATGATTGATTCAAATTCCTGTTATTTAACCTTTAACCTTTGACCTTTGTGTGATTATTTTAACAGGTGTGGTGTATCTCCTTGCCAAAGCCTATCTAACATGGAAGGAGGATAAATATCTACAAGCATGTCTCCGATGTGGAGAATTAACCTGGAAGAAAGGATTATTACGGAAAGGTCCCGGAATATGCCATGGAGTTGCCGGCAGTGGATATGTTTTCCTGCTGTTATACAGACTGACTGGTGATCCTAAACATCTCCATAGAGCAGTGCAATTTGCTGACTTTTTGTTTTGTGAGGAGTTTCAGAAGGGCGCACGTCGACCAGACTGTCCATACAGCCTACATGAAGGATTGGCTGGAACGCTGTGTTTTCTTAATGATGTCTTGCAGCCTGAGAGGGCAGCTTTCCCCCTCTTTGATGTCTTCTAAGAAACTAAGTGAAATCAATCAAAGTAGTCAATATTGCATCACATGTCATTTTAGTAAACAATAGATTACTCTGTAAGATATGGCACGCCGTGCCATGACCATCTGTCAGTGAAAGGGGTTGGCCGATGCATGAGGGCACCCAGTCATCACAGTGTACTTTATAGACTAACAATAGATACAACAGTTACGTGAAATTTTCGACAGTGTACTTCAGTCTTTGGGGGGGTGAGGTTGGTGGGTGGGGGTTGTGCATTTTGCATTGTTTTGTCTTAAAAGTGGTTCATCCTAAAGATTGATATTGTCTTGTGTATCATATCATTTAAGTTAACTGTATCAATGGTTTGAATCTTGTCTGAAAATGGGAAAACGATAAATAAATATTAATTATTATAATTCATTAATAATTTAATTTTAATGCATTTTGAAAAATATACACAAACAAGTTTTCATCTCTCTGAACACGTGTCTTGTTTTTGTAAGTTAAGATAAGGTAGCAAATAAAACAAAACAAGTATTCATATAGTCTAGCAAAGTCCATGACAAGACAAAATCACTAGAAGAGTGTTCCCAGTTAGTCTTATTCATGACAAGACACCAATCTATAAAAGTGTTCACATAGTTTATCTAACTAATCCATGACAAGAAAGCATTCTATAAAAGTGTTGTCATATATAGTTTCGATAAGTCCATGATGACAAGAAGAAAGGTGTATAGGAGAGTTCCCCTATAGTTTAAGCAAATACAAATGTACTGATGTGAATGGGTTTTAGCTGATCAAAGTCACATACATGTTCCCTCTTCAGGCAGCCATTTGACTTTGAACATAGAGGGCGCTATGCATATGATTAGTTTTGGCCTTTGTTAGGCAAACCTAGTGTTCCATTATAGAGTGAACACTTTGTGATACAAGAAGGTGTGTTTGAAATGATATTTTCATCAAAGTGTTTGTAGAAGTAGGGGATCAAGTCATGAACAGTGTCCTGTCGCAAAGCCTAGATTTATTCTATATCCAGTTTGTGCAAATGAAAACAATTGAACGTCATTGGAGATGGAACAGTCCAGGACTCGGTTGCAGGACAATGATTGATCATTGATCAGACAATGTACTTTAAAACACATTACAAGTTTGTAGTTAATACTTTAGAGAAAGTTTCAATATCTTCTTTGATCTGAGAAGGCTTATAAAAGTTTGAAGTCAATTTTCATGATTCTGTATTTGCCGGTTGTTATGGGCACTGTTAATATTAAAGTTTCAACTACGGTTTTGCTAAGCATGCCAACCAGTGCAGTGTTGCAGTGTTAAATCATACATCAGTGTGTTCTCATTTCTCACCAGTTGTGATTGTGTGTTGATGTTAGTAATTAGAAGCTATGAACTGTCACTAAAGTGCTGTTTAAATGATGTGCTGGCCCTGTAGAAATTTGTAAGGAGTTACCTGCAGTATAGAATACTATGTTCAGTCAGGTACTGTCAGTTCAAGTCCAAACTTGATTATTCTATTCTACCTGTCAATGATAGATGAAGGTTTCTGTATCACTAACTAGGTGTGTGCATGCATGCATGTGTGTGTGTGTGTGTGTGTGTGTGTGTGCATGCATGTGTACATGTGTGCATGTGTGTGTATGCGTATGTACATATGTATGTATGTGCGTGCGTGCGTGTATGCGTGCATGCATGCATGCATGCATGTATGTATGTATGTATGTATGTATGTATGTATGTATGTATGTATGTATGTATGTATGTATGTACAATGTATGTATGTATGAATGTATGTAACTTTAATAACCCTGAAAAGATATGTCTAACGTTAAAAATGTCAAAAAACTTGACATGTAATATTTAGAACTTTATTATCTTGTATCAAACACTTACAAATGACATAAAAAGTGACCTAAACCTCTTTGCCTGTCATGTCTCCAGTGTTTGTGTATTACTGTCTATACTGTACAAATTACACACTATATCAGAGCATACAACTGTTATTCCATATATTATGTGCACTATACCATACTCAAGCCAAGTTATTGTCTTTGAAGAGAAATATGGATTATATACCCTGGTCGTCCTACATCATGACAACTTGTACATCACTGGTTTTGCAGTGCTCGAAATATATGAATCATAAGCGACCCCTCTTTCACAAATTATGCTTGAGAATATATTATATTATACCCCCAACATTTGTCTTCATTCAGCTGGAAAATCCTGGTGACCTACGGGTTTGTCACTATTCATCTAGCAACTCATAGTGACAAGACCACTTAGGTGACTCATATATTTTCATCAGCTGAATGAAGAAAACTGTTGGGGCATAATATCTAATTATCTAACTTGCATCCATTCCATAGAATGAACGTGTTGGTTTTCTTTATGTGTGGTAAAATTAGCAAACCAAAATGGCAATTGTATAAAACCTATTTCAATAGTAATCCAATTTCGTTTTCAAAAACAATCCGTTTTGAAATATATATAAAGGCAATTGTCATCTGTGTACCGATTGACATTAAAAATGTAAATGGTGAGAATATATCCACAATTTAATTACAGTAACTATTATTATACAAGTGAATTTTGGATGACTTTATGTACTAGATATTCTTCAAGGTAAAAAAAAAACCCTGTCTTTTTTGTCTTTCAATATTCCAAGTTAGAAAAAAATTGTTGACTGTACTCGTTTAATATGTATGGATAAAATTTGAAATGAATTTTAATTGATTGCTGTATTAGGCTTATAATCAAAATCATCGATAAACAAATCTAACCCCCCCCCCCCCCCCGCGCTCAACAACCCTTTCGCAAAAATAAGCCTTGTTTTTCCACAAAAAATAAATGTGCACGTAATGATTTCATCCTGTTTTGATAAACATGTTATTTTTCTAGGGAAACTTGCCACGGTAAACGCGATTAACGTCATTTCCTGTTGGCACCTTGTTAATCTTTGCTGCGAGCGCAGACATATCCTAAACGCTGAAAGTCGCCGGGCAACGAGTCGTCACGGTGGTTACCATGGTAATATGCGTCTCCGTCTGAAATTGTTGTTTTCTGTTCCACGTTATTTCCTCCCAGTAAGTGCATCTTTACTTTGTAGAAACACCAATGTAATCAATAGCGGTCACTGACATTTCGTTGATTTGAAAATAAATGGACGTCATAGGTGTATTTACAACTTATACAAGTAATACTTATTTATTCAGGGAAGTACACAATACGGATTAACTTATCAGCACCGCTGATCATGACATTGTTGTTGTTAATAAGCTTACACGTGACGCTAATTTTATAGCGGTACGTATTAGGATAGCTCTTTCTTTACTAGTATACATTGGCTCCGAGTACCGAGAATAGTGTATTGGGCTGGGGGTGGGGTGATTGGGGTACTCCCATAGCACAACTTTGTTCATGTATGTGTTGCTCAAAGGGGTCTTCTTGTTTGGCGTCTGGGCTTTAATTTTGCACTTTGTACAATCTGAAATGGAGTTCATTCCGGAGATAAGCTGCTCTGAGTGTCGAATCACTGACAAGTGGGTGTTTATTATTCATGTGCTGTCTGGAAAGAGTAAATACCGGTAATTTGCTCCGGCCATGGTACGAAAAGGGACAACACGGATTTTCTCTTGATAGCCATACCACCACTCACTTGCTTTAGGTGTATATCCCCCGTGGGAAGAGGCGCACGACACAAATTGGTAGCAAATGATTAATTTTTGAATACAATCCCCAGAACGATGAAAAAATCAACCACAAAACTAACATTAAACAATTGATAAAAAAAACTCACAAACAAAACAATATTAGTAGTACCTTTATTGCAATTTATATGTTCAAATAAGGAAATTCCTTTGTTAGCGGTTAAAAGTGATTGGTACTTTTGTAATTTCTGTCACCTTAACGCCATGCATGACATTCACATCACATGTGAATATTTGTCACAATCTAGTACACGTCGTATGTCCGCGAGGCATGACGACGAATTGGACCTATTTTTGATTATGTCCGGAAATAGAAAGTCACATGTCGCCGGTCTTGCAAACTTTACATGACCTTAACTCAAGGTCGATGAACCGAGGTCATTGGAACGTGGTAAGTATGTCAGTTTGCACTTTATAATTTATGCTTATGCTTTTACTTGCCCATCTGTCTAGGAAAAAAATATTTGTGTTCATGTTTATGAAATTGAAAATGATTACTGAGATGAAAAGCAACGAAAATGTATTAATGTGTGATTGGTTTTACGACAAAAACTACGTGCTACATAGCACTGAACAACTAGTTTTATAACCCGCATCAAATACGTCACATTTCCCGCCATCACTATGTAACGCACCGGCTTTTACAAAAGGCGCGCAAGTAGTGACGTTATCAGCAAATTAACATGATATTTTGAACTGGTGCCAAGAACGTGTCAGTCGAAGTAACCTGAACGACGAATAGGTGTGAGACATCTAGATACGTCAGAGACAACGCCCACAATATTTCCATATTTGGCTAAGCCGCCATTTGGTATCACAGATTGAGGGAGGAACGACTTGCCAGTGACATACTACGCATACCAAAATTTCGAGTCGGCAAATTCTGTCTGAGTTTTCGTGTCGTGTTTTGATATAATTTAAAAGTTTATCAACAAAAAACTATTACGAAATATCTTCATAAAGAGCAAAGATGATGAAAAATCGGTTTGGGAAGAGCGGAAAGCATCAGAGTAAGTAAAAATTAGCATTTGCTTGTGAAAATTGATCGAAGGCACACGATGAATAAGCTATGTTTTGTTTACACCGGTACGCATGCACCGTACCGGTTGTGTTGTGACTGACGAATCGACTCAGTGATTGCGTTCAGGCTTCATTTTTACCTCCATCTTCAAGATTTTTCCTTTCCTCTTTCAAAAATTCAAGTTTCACAGATATATTCCGTTGCTGTGTTCCCCGTTGTGGTTATTTCATTGCGTGTAACGCGATAACCGGGCGACCATGCACGTTCCAGGGATTTGGGCGTAGGAAGTGACACGTTGTTGTCTAGTCTGTACGTTCAATATACCGGCATTTTGTTACAGAGGTCACTCCAATATGTTGCCACCCATTCGTTCATTGAAACCTATCATTGTATTATTTTCTGTTCATAGTTCGCATGATCATAGTTTGTCACAGGCTTTCGAACAAAATTTTCTCCGTTTCACGTAGGAATTACTCCAACATAATCGATTTTCCGCTTTATTTACATTTTGTAAAACGTACCGGCATTTTTACGCATGACAACATATCGCCGGGCACACTCTTAAAAAAAATCGAAGCAGCTTTTCTAAATGGTAAAATATCGTTTTTACTTATTTACAAAATGATTTCATGTAGCAAGTAAGACAGTAGCGGGAAATAAGTTCAACATTCAAAACAAAATTGTTGTGTTGATGAAGGAAAAACGGCCTTAGCTACAAATGCCATCTGACTCGTGACTTGCCGGCACAGTGTCGCTGTCATTGCGTAAACGGAACCATAATGAGCTCGCAGTAAAAAATGGGAATGGTGCCAAAGTTTACACGTTTGAGTTATTTGAAGGTGACAAGACTGCCCCACATCCAATGCAATGTGTACTCTGTACAGGTCAAAGTCATCACTAAGGGTGAATGAAATAGATGTAAATCAACACTTTCATGCTGAAAGTGGTATAGAAATACCTATATTATGCATTCACCTGAATCTCCAGACTCCAGGCCAATGCTCAAATTGATTGGTTTTACATTTGATATTCATGTATGTATTCGTTAGCATTCAGGATACATGTATTACAGTTTGGATTGAATATGAAATATAAACTATCTGTCAATCATAGAGTGAAAACTTTATAAATGCAAGGTAATTTCACATTTATTACGTGATTATCTGTCTGCATAGGCAGACATTCTGGTATGTTGCCTTGGTAACCTCAGTTTAAGATGGGGCATAGGCATGGGATTATTTGATACTGGTATAGCATTCTTAACTTCAAGGTTAGGTTTGGAGACTCCAGACAGCCTTCCTTGTGATTGTCTTTTTTCCCCTTCAAAATGAATTGTATCGGTTTCACACAATCACAGTTGTATTGAATTCATTGTGAAGTGCCATGGTCATATGTACCCTCCTTTGAAATTGTTGTGTACCATCCTTTGTCTGCCAAACTTTATACTAAAATGGAAACATAGCCGGCAACGGTATTTTCTGAAATATCGTATATCCCTAATAACGTCATTATTTTGTATTATGATCATCCTAGACTAACATATTATCATCCTATAATAGAATATTAGTTCACAAGTGACTGTGGATTAAACAGTTTTAGCGCATCACATTACCTAATTTGCATGACTCATGTATTGACTTCATATACATTTTCATATACACTAATTTCAATACTATTTGATTGTGAACTTCGTTTCTACAGTTTGTATTATGAAGTGAAATTTTCCAGTGAAAACTATATCTCTGGAAGGCACCTGGACTCTGTATACTAGCATCTGCCACAGTGTTACATATCAATCAAAATGCTAATTTTAGTCCCAAAAGAGTCATGCTAAAAAAGAAGAAGACATAAACCCTTTGAAGCCAAATTTTGCCTTGTTTGCATGTCTGGTTTGCCAATCATAAAAACCAAACATGTCAATAAAGGTACTGTCATCATCATCGCATTCCTAATATTACATGTAACACAAACTTAAAGTATATTATTAGTAGTACAAGTCGTCATGGCCCAGAGACTGGCTATATTACCTGTACTGAGTGTTGAGCAAAGACATGCTTCAGATTCTAACCCAATGGATAGCCTCTAAGACTACAAACAACGTAGTCCATCAATTTCTGTTCTTGATAATTCATATTCTTTGTATCTTGACAGCCTTGGCAGCCATAATAAAATACCCTATAACCTATAGCCATCTAGGTCTTGGTATTTATGGTTGTGGACATAATGTCTCCTAACTGTCTTAGCACAAAATGAAATATAGCATATTAAGTCAACACAAGGTGGTGTGATTCTTGCACAGTACAATAGCATGATGAAAAACAAACAAGTGGCAATTTTTCACAACTGGTCTTATCCAGATATGCAGTTTGGGTTATTAATGTATTTCTTGTTGTATCCATGGGAACTGATATAAGCATATCAAATGCTCACGAGATTATGTATGCATATACAGGCTGTGTGTACAAAAGAAAAGCAATCAAAACTGTAAAGCCTTGATGCAAATTGTATTTTATGTGTGTTATATAGTGTGATAGTTACTTAAGATATGAAAGGTGGTAACTTAGCATGAATTCCAAACTATTTATAGGAAATGAAATTTCATTATATTGCATTGATTCCATACTGTTTGGTTGTCTCAGAAGTAACTGCATTTACTACATATCCGTTCTAGTACATGTAACTGTGGACCAACTTAGCTTAAAGAAGTAAAGTCAAGCTGTCTGGGGATTTTGAGTATCATTGATCATCTGTTGGGGGGGGGGGGGGGGGGGGGGAGGGCAATAGTCAAATCCCCATATGACTTGATTCTAGACCAGGATAGGTACACATTTGTATTCAAGCTAGGGAGGTTAGGGTTAGGCTAGAGATGCACTGAGACCCCCTATCTTAAACCTAATTTGCTGCAGTACACAGCTCTACATGTTTCACCCAATGCTTTAATTTGTATGTAAACAAGAGAGTTGATACTGAAATATAATGTCTGACAAGGCAGTTCCATACATAGTAGTTAACTTGTGAAGAGCTACTAAGGTAAAGGTAGCCAGAGACTTTTTGACTTTTAATCTAAAGATCCTCTGTAATGTGAAAACCAACGATGGAGAGAGGTCATAAAGCACTGTCGTTATTTTGCAGTGACAAGGAAGAAATAACAGCTCTGGTTTGCAAGAATGTAGAAAACGAGCCCAATGTATAGCGACAGTGCCAACTATATATAAGAGGAGAGGATGATTATAGTTACATGTACACAATGATAAATCTTGCAGTTGAATCATAACTTAAAAGTTAATGAGTGGTCACTGTAGTGTAGATACAATGATACAATGACAAACCAGTGTACATTGTCTGAATTTTGAAATGCACTTAGGTTATATATTAATCAATAGAGTCTATATGATTTAAACGCTTACTAAGGGTAAACATATCCTTCACCTCTCACATTAGTAGTGATATGATGAAATTGTTTGTGAACCCCTGATATCCGTTCTCTAACTAACCCAGAGACTTGTCTTGGTGTTAGTTACCATCTCAGGAAGCTCTCTGAATACCTAACCCAGAGACATGTCTGGCTGTTACTATCTCAAGAAGCTCTCATTTTGGAGAGCTTCTTGAGATAGTATAACCTGGACTGTAGGCTTGTAGTTGATATGGATTATTACCCACAACTCAGTCACAATTGAGTTAGCTGTGGGTAGTAGCCCAAATCAACTCAACGCCTAGACTCAGTCTCACCTAGAGACAGATATATATTAACACCAAGAGATCAAGTGTCTGGGCTATATACCATGCTATAGGCAAAGTAATTGCATTTAATGAGTAATTATACTGAATTTATTTTAATACTTATTTATTTTCCCATCAACGGTACTGTAAGGCAGCCACTTATAAATTAAAGATCAGATTAAATAATTCTATACAGTTTATGAATTATTGTGGAAAAGACACAATAGGGATGAAAGAAGGACTGGACAAAAAGCAATACATTTATAATTCAAAAAAGGATAAATTAATTAAATACTTAAAATACTTGATGGGTAAATTAACATTAGAAATATCAAATACGCTTCCACTTCTATTTACTGTACAGAATTAAATAGTACTGTATTTAAAGTAGTGGCCAAATGCATGAATGGATGAGAATTGGGTATTATCCTATGTGAAAAAAACCAATGTGAAATGAGATATACCAAGTCCTTGTTTGTAAGTTATTGTAACTCAATAAATTGCAAAAAGATACATAGAGTGTAAACAGTTTGTTATTGTACTTATATCGGTAATAGCAAACATTTTAGACATCTAAAAAAAAAAATTCTCCAATATACTGAGTCACAAACAAGGACTTGATATAGCTTATTTCACTTTATTTTTTCAAGTAGAAAAAGAAAATAAAGTTGTTTTATCAATTAGAAAGCCAAAATAAATACCCCAATTCTCATCCATATGGCCATTTTAATTCTCAATACCTTTAATAGCATTTTACCTCATGCTAGAGGGTCAAAATAGAACATGGTTGACTTATTTTCATGCGTTCTTATAGTATTAGTAATGCATGTGAAGCGTGTGGAACGGAAGTTATGTTGTCGACCAAGGGATGGAATGTTCATTATTTTTATGATTCGTCTAGACAGTAATATTTTATTTCAGGTTCTGATAATTAATATTTGACTAAAACCTTACTATTTGTGTGACATCAGCTCAGCTAATGTGATGTATGGCATATCTAGTAATGTTCTGTGTCTGCCAGGGTGACAGGGCAGACAGAAACCATGAATGAGTTTAAAAGTCAGATGAATCAAAAAGAGAGAAAACAGACATTTACGTACTAAAAGACCCCCAAAGTAATCGCAAAATTATCTACATACTCAAAGGTTATAACTTCTTGATTAATTAATATAATTTATTATAATTACAATTTCCAATTTCCAAATTAAACTTTTAATTGTGTCCAAAAGTGGGTAAATTTCCATCATTTTTCCAATATTGCAGTCACCGAGGTACAAAAAAATCTAGAACGAAACAAAGTACATTAAATAGTTCATGAGAGGTCAGCGTTATAAATAAGATTTGTCTGTCTGACAGTATGGTAAAATCACAACAGAAGGATCACAAATATCTAATTTCTATTGAAACCATGTGATGACTGGTATCAGGTGTCTGACTGTATACTAATCCCTCTGTCTACATCACGGATTCCATTTGCACTGTGTAATAAATTTTATCAGAATTATATCTTGTGTTTTAAAATCACTCAAAACACTTCAAATAAATAATTATTTGGTTTTAATTTTATAAAATATTTATTCTCAATTTTTGTTTTAAATCTCTCAGAACACTAATAATAATTTTATTGTAGGAATTATTTATTTACAAACTTTTTTATTTGACATGACATAAAATACTGTTTAATAAGTGTCTGTTGTACATTGTAGAAAATCAAATTTTTTTTTGGACATGACTCAAAATGCTGTCTATTTCAGTTACCATAGGCTGTCTTAGTATTTGGTTTAAATTGTTAGTCAGTAGATAAGTATGAAAAAAGTTGAATCTAAAGTCTTGACCGTATAAGTTACGTTTTTAGCATTAATAATATCACTAATCAATAAAAATATTAAAGATCGAATACCAGTGGGAAAATGATGCACTTTGATATTCAATAGTGGCTCATATTTAATATTTTATAGTGCATGTATGTTAGTTTGTCAGTCTGTCTTTTCGTACTTTCAATGAAGTTTTGAGGAAAAAGATTATCATTTTTTTAGACAGTGTTTATCATGTACCCGGTACTCCTATCATTTCAATTATTGTGTCAAATATGGTTTCATCTCAGAGTATGTTGTGGAATGTTTGATGTAAAAGGATTTTTTTTTTAACTCCCTCTATTGTATATATATTTTCCCCACTATCTCTTAATTCCGTATATGGATATTTTTTGTCTGAAGTAAACGTAAAGAATAGTCCAGCGATGTGATTATGACAATCTCAGCCTCCTTAAAGTGAACTTTGGTATATAGTGAGCAATTGTATTGTTGTAACATTTTTAAATATTGGAAAATTTACTAATACAGGTGTTTTAAGATCATGTATGGAAATTAAATACATATTTGCACCTTACTTTTTTTTTTGACTGACATTTACTAAGGTATTTAACACTTCACAAGTTAACAAATTAAGTTTATATATTTTCCTACTAAAGATACAGAAGTAAATTTTACATGTTTAGAGTTATTGTTAATTTGACTGAAAATAAGTCTTTTTGTGTTCTAACCTATCATTTCCTAACTGGACAATATTATCATACAATTAACAAGTCAAATTTATATTTTGTAATAAAATTTCAAGATATTCATCTATATTTTAATTCTCCTGGTGATCTATAAAGTAAAAAAAAATGAAGATCACTTCTAATATTAAGAAATAGTGTTTAAAACATTTTAAAAATAAGTAAATGTACAAAATTTATTTATAAATAGTAATTAAAATTTAATTAAAAATAGTAATTAGATTGAAAATTTAGGTTGTACAAAATTTAATTAAAAAAATTTAGTAATTAGATTGGAAAGTTCGATTTATAGAAACTTGATAAATTTATATGCTTAAATTACTAAACTTTATTCAAGGATTAGACCTATAAAAATATAAAATATTGCAAAGTAGTTATTGATAGATAGAGATACTGATGGTGGCTTTTATTGACTGGCTATTTATAGAAATGTTTTATAATTTTAGTACACAGCATATGAATGAACTGATACAATATGCTATACCCATATTATCATCAATAAAAAAGGGTGGACAGCTATCCGTAACCACATATATGTACCGTGTTTGAAGGCAAGTGGATAGATATATATCAACTCAAGTTGTAGTATTTAATGTAAAAAACAAACTAATCAAAAAACAAACAAACTGACCAAAAAACAAACAAACAAACAAACAAACAAACAAACATTTACTTCATAAATAAGGTTGTTTGTAGCTAGAGATATGAAGGTAACATAAAAATGTACTGATTTGAAGTAACTGACAGTGTACACTCACAGCCTAGGCAATGGGGGATTTTGAATTTTGATTTCCCTATCTGTTGGGGAAATGATGAATTCAAAACCCCCAGCCGCATGGATTCCAGGCTAACAGCAGAAATATTAAATTAAATAATGGCAAATTATCTAAATTTATCAAATTAATTATAAGAAATTGAACATAATGAAATGATCAAGTGTTTGAGTAGCACAGAGTAGCGTTCTAGATTATCATATATTCATATTGGAATAATTTAATTCAGGAAATCGATAATCAAAATACAACTTAATATGTTGTGTTCTTTGAATGTGTGTACTCCTGAATGTATTGTGTTTAGCACACCTGGGTCCCCTAATTTAGAGATATCAAATTAACTTCAATGTTGTAATACATATGTATGATATTGTGGTGTTACTATGTTAGTGACTCAGCCATCCTATCTGAGAGTGATGAATCATAGCCCCTATCTGGTTTCCATTGCACACCAACACCAGAATACACACCATGCTACTATTGCTAGACGTGATACACATGCTGAAATCAGGCATGTAGTAGGACACATCTGATATTTATAATTACTTGCATGGCTTTATACAACCATCATCAAATAACAAAGCTTCATAGAATGCAGGAAGCCTTTGAATTCAGATTAGCATAAGAATCAAAAGTATTAAATAAATCTGTTGATATGGGTTATTACTCTACATAAAAAATCAGTGAGATTCCTGCTCCTATAACTTATAAGAAAGTATTCAATACAGAAATTTGTTGATACGATTATTTACCCTACCTAAAAAGTCATTCATCATCAAGAATATATACACTGTGTCTCCTACTCAATGTTGTAGTCTCAATAGTCTAGAATAATATATTTCTGTGATTTTACCTCTCGTTTTTCCCAACCACGCCTAGCATTTTGGTAGTAGCTGTTTATTGAAACCTAAAATTAGATTATGATTTCCTGCCGTAATGATTGATATGGTAATCATGTTTGATATTGCATTGCTCAACCCTCTGAGTTAGTTCTTATCATGTGGTCACTCTATTGATGTTATTTTACACTGGGAAAAAATTTAAAACCCAATATGAAATTTGTGACTGATTTCTAGCCAAAGATAAGTAATTTGCCACTAGCGAAATGCCAGGCAGGGGTAGTAGGGGAAAGTTTGAGAGCAATTAATTATCCCCACCTGGCTGGATGCGAAGCTATATAGTATGTATCTGGTAATTGGTTGCTAGCTTTTCCCTGGTATTGGGATAGAAACGATTCCTGAAGATCATCTAGCAGTGATACCTATCCTAGTCTGGATGCCAACGTGGTCTCTAATCACCCCCTCCCCCCAAAAAAAACCCCAGAAACCTGAATGATTCCATGAAGTAAACTGTACACCTATCCCTTTTCAGTGTCTAGCATTTCTAATTGTGCCACAATCAGTGACCGTACTAGGACAGCAGACATACTGTTCTAATTTGCATACTACACAAGGTCACTAAATGATAGTAAATCACATGACTATTACATTACATATTCACATCTCATTCTCTTGTCTAGCCAATTATTCATATTGTGTAAGTTCAGTCCAGTGATAGAGTGTCGACATGTGTACCCAACCATTCATACTGCGTAAGTTCAGTGAACTCATAGTGACCTACAAGGTAAATGTGGCTGTAACAGTTTCCTATCCATCTATAATAACTAGGGGGTCACTAACAAGTGAAGGATGTATGTATACCATCATCCTCCAATGCACAAAAACTGTAATATGTGTTTCCATAGTGACATCAGAGGAAAGTGTACATTTGGGTGCCTATAAATTATATCGCACCACTTTCTGACCAAGTACCAGCCATCACTACGGTGTCTGTCTTTATTAAAGGACAGTGGTGGCTCTGAATGAAACCATAGACACTGGCAGGGCCCTGGACTGAAACTCTCCAATGTCTATGATGAACTTAAGATACTAAATCACCTCTGTCAGGATTAACACAGTGATAAGCAGGAGCTCAGGATTAACACAGTGATTAGCAGAAGCTCAGGATTACAGGATAAATAAAAGCATAGCATTAATTCCGGATTAGAAGATCTGAGCTAAAACAGGATTAGTCCCAGTAGCACGCTGGATAGAGCACCTGGCAAGTGATATATCTTGTATGTGTGAATAGAATAATACTATCCAATGTGTAGGAATCATCCACAGACTTGTCTTGGTGATACCACACTCCAAGACAAGTCTATATGGGCTATAGGATTAACTGAAGTTTAGGATCAATACTGGATTAGTATTAGATCGTGGTATTCTTGGTATTCTCAAAGTACATCCATCATTGTAGCAGGACATCCATCTTGTAACTATAGCAACTAAGGGGGTCATCAACAAGTGAAGGACGAATAGGTTTCTAATCATCATCCTTCAGTGCACAAGAAAACTGTACAATGTGTCGTTGTGTTTCTACAACAACATGAGAGGAAAGTGTATGTTTCATAACTCAGAGCCTGTGTGCAGCTGTACAAATATATGTACTCATACAATGCAGGTGATTCAATACTGTTTTGTCGGTACGATATTATTAAGTACAAATATGTCATCATGTCTAACAAAACAAAACAAAACAGTTTCAAAAAAAATCTCCAGTTGTAATGCTTTCTAATTCTATTGTAAGACAGTATTCAGTGTTTTAGTCTAGTTCCTATATGACGCGTTATGATTACTACAATCATCTCCACTCATGTACGGGGAAGTCCTTACTCTAAGTCTAACACAGAAATCTGTGCTAACCCCCCCCCCCCCCCCCCTGCATTCATATAAACAATATGATGTTATCGCATCCCCACATGATTTTAGTTTCAGACTGGAGAGGTGGAGTTCAGTTAATGAGCAATTGTCTAAAAGAACTAACCAATTGCAACTGCCTGTCTATTTGTGATGAATTACAACTGACACTGACAGGCGTCATGTACCCTTCGCGCAGCGAGGGTAGCACAGATTTCTGTGCTAGAATAAGGACTTTCCCTATATGTGAGTGGAGATGATAGTAGTAATCATAACACGTATAGGAACTAGACTATCAGTGTTTTGGCTTAGTTTGAGCTATGGTAATTGGGGGAGGGAGAGGGGAGGGGAAAGGGGAGGAATGTAGCAGCCTTGAGACTTGCCAATTATACATCTTATCTACATCATTTGCCATATCAATCAGACTTATGATAGCCAAGTCTCTGGACAAAAAATCAGTCAAAAAGTGCTAAATGATAAAAATAAATGACTGTGTGTGTTTATAACACCATGGTTCTCAACCAAAATGATGGTACTATGATCTTATTACAGGGATTATTATTATTAGGCCAAATAAAAAAAAATAGTGTGTTTCTAATAACCCAACTGACCCCTAGTTTAAGGTACCAATCCTAAACATTTTTATACGCAGAAAGATAAAATTACGAAAATTTAATTCTATTTTCATGTAAATTTTCTGAGTACCTTTGTTTACTTTTTGTAAAATCACATTCCAGAGAGAAACGATGTCATATCAGCCTATAACAATACAGTCTACATATTGTGTTTGTCTACTTCTGAATCTCATAATTGTCTTCATTTACTTCTTTTACACCTCATCAACTGTTACAGAAGTATTGTGACCAACAAGTATCTTGTCTTTGGGTCGAAGTAATTTAAAAAAAACAAACAATGTAAAATGAAATAAAAACTTGATCTACCTACTCTATTTTCTGAAGTCATGTAATCAGAAGTAAAATAATTTTTTATTATATATTCCTGAGTTTATGATAATAGAGAATGTGTGTAAGATTCGATCAGTAGACATGCTAGGACAACACAGGTACTCACATCAACTATTATAGGTTATAATATTTTCAAAAACATATCATGATATTATGCCAAAATTTCACAAAACAATAATAATGTGAGTTATTCCTGAACTTAGTTTGCATTTTATTCAAAACAAATCAGAATAAATATCAATAAATAAATGGATATGAGAGACTATGGTATCACTTGCAACCTACAGATATATGACCTTTGACCCATGGGTAGAGGGCTAATATATTAATAAATGAAACCATGTGGGTTAAAGTTTAAAGTGTGGTAGTTTCATACCAAACATATTTTATTAATATACCAGATTATGATAAGAGGTGTAAATTTACATTTGTGTTGGAATCATACCACATCCTGTATGGCTAGCAGTAGTCAGAGATGGATGAGAGAACAGCTGCTGGTACTAGATAAAGTTAAAAACTGAAGGTCATTTTTGAGTTAGAGGGAGGAACCCTGCTATCAATCACACTAGAAGTGAATTGCCTGGCATGAGATCGCTGTCCTTGATCTAAATATTACATGTACTATATTTGTGATGTCAGTGAGGGAAATGTCAATAGGGACACCACTTGAAATAAAAAAAATGTAAAAGTCAATTAATGCAATATGTTTAATCTTCATGATGTGGACATTCTCTATGTGATTACCATTTCACAGAATAGCAGAAAAAAAGAGTTTGCTGTTGTCTGATTTCATATCATGACTGATAGTTTTAGAATACTATACATGAGATGTCTACTGTGAGATTACTGCTTTGTTTAAGAGAGTGATAATGCCATGGAATCACAGATAGCTATGGTGAAGTGAACAGAGAACATGTTATGATCTGCAAATTATGACGACGGGTAGAGGGTAGGCTAATTCCTAGTAGACATGTATACAGTATGGCTACGATTTACACCTCCACTCACTCTGTGGTTAAGTTAGAAACCACATTGCCATACAGACTACAATGTAGGTAGAGAGGTATAAGGTAGGGAGGATGATGGGGAAGGGGTACCTACTAGGCCATAGTCAAGCACTTGCAATATAACGGTATTTCTAGATGAGTCATCATGTACAGGATAATGAGACAGTCATTTTGGAATGTTCAATATGATTCTTGGAATTATTTTTTCAAGAACTTTAGTCATTTATTGGGAATCTCACTACTCTATTTCCTGACAACCATGTTCCGACTTACACTAGGTAATGTGTGAAGATAACTTAGTGTAGTGTAAATCGGAACACGGTCATCAGGAACTAGACTGTAAGGACATCTAGAAACCATATCCTGTCTTTTAGGGAAATGAAAGTAATAATATGCGATGCGGATAACAGGCCAATCTGTTCTACTGTCACATGAAAAAATGAATAACCTACATGATGTGTGATGTAAAATTTAGGACAGTGTACATGTAAATAATGAATGTTATATTTTTGTTAACCCAGAACTCCCAGGGCATCATGTTTTACACATAGATCAAGCCAGCATGTATTTGTACCCAGCGTTTTGAATGTCTGTTTACACTTGTGGCAGACTCCCAAACATAACAAGGCAGGATATTATGATAGTATACATACACAGTTGTCTATATTTATAAACGTGGCAGTTAGACTCATCAATGACATGTGTACTTGTAAGTTTCTAGGGTTGCCACATGTGTCAATAGATAATGACATACTCTGATATTTAAAGTTTGTTATTTTTCTACATCTGCTTATTCATAAATTTAAGTTTTCATTTCCAATTTCATCATAAAGAAATTAAAATGATAATAATCCAGTTCAGTGTATAAAATTATTATAGTATTTTATAAAGTCGCTGTGGAGTAACCGACTCACAAAATAGTTTGATGTCTTCAATAGACTAAGACATTCATGCCATGCTATTAGTGTGCCAGCACTAATCTTTTGTGTGGTTAAGAAGCCCGATACTATAGAGCTGAACAACACAACATATCTTACAGTGTATTATATTCAAGTGTGCAAATGATGATTTCTTAATTGATTATTTTTTAATTTAAATTAATTTAAATTTCATGTATTAACTGTAGCTATACTTATATCTATTGGTAAGACTGTAATGTCTTAATTTACTGAATTAACTTTTTATTGATAAATTAATATTAATTTCGTTAAACTTTAGTATAAAAATACAATCATGTTCATGCAGTAAAACGTTGCCAACCCTTGTTGATTGTCATGTACTCAAACGTGTCTTTACACAAACATTTAAGCAAATGTAGAAATTGTGGAAGGTTTTAAAGTACTTTCACTGAAAATCTTTTTAAATAAAAACACAAAACAAAACAAGGACACTTAATTTAATGTTACCAAGGTAAGTTTTTTGCCATGTAATCAAATATGTGTATCTACACAATTGAAAAGTACATGTAGAAATGGGGTCATACCCTGGGTCATACAATGAAAAGATGATGTGCTGTTAAGATGTGGGTTTAGACTTCTACAAATACTTCACATAGTTTGTCTCCAAGAATGTAGGTGTGGTCATGTCAGTGTCTAGGGGTACTACGATTCACATGGACTGCATACAGTGTTGATGAATGGGTATACAAGGGTGACTGTTGTTATATCTGTGTTTCTCATTGTAACACTGTACAAATGATGGATCAGTGGGTCAGTCAAAAAAATAACTAAATGAAAAGCAAATTTTTGCTGAGAATTTGGTGATGATTTAATTACTAAAGATGAACAATGTGCTCCTACATTTCAACAATGAATGGTAATTTTAGGCCAGAAATGCACTTGTGGTGTTGCTGTCTTACTGAATACTGTCATCATATTTGATGAGTTCTGGCTGCAGGTACAAATGTAGTCTGGATGCCAACATGGTTTCTAACTAAACCTGTGAGTGGAGGAGTAAAGCATAAAGGGTAACGATACTGTATACAAACTAGACTAGGCTGCAGGTGTTCATTTATACATGATTGTATATTTTGTTGGAAGGGAATAATATGGGATTTGTTGGGTCATGAGAAATATAGAAGTTCAAACTAAAAACATGTACTGGACTACAGTAAAATTGGTAACTAGTCTATAAGTTACAGAGAGTTAAAAAAAATTACAGAATTCTTTGATGTTGAAATGAAAGTAACTATAGTGTATCATGACATCAAAAATGCAAGGAATCGTGTACAACTTCTGCCATGGTTGGTAATATGATATGGTTCTAGTCTTTCATATGTTAGCTGCACAAGTTTTGAAAGGCATTTAGAGACAGGATGTTTCTTTTGTTTTGTGATTATCTCTGTCAATGAGAAGGAATGTAATGAGTTTCTCTTGTAACAATGTGAAGGGGAAGTCTTAGATTACCATATTGTCTATGTTATTAATAGTTGTAAAAAATGAGGAACTAGTTAGAACTTTCAGCTTCCTCCTCAGTATATGGAAACTGTAAAAAAAAAAATTAACAAAATGTAGTAAATAAACTAATGGGAAGTTCATAAAGAAAATTACTATTATTGCATTGGCCTATGCCCATATAGTATTGTTGCTAATGTTTGCGGTAACAGAAAGGGAAAATTTGTACAGATTTCCATGAATTATAAGGACTAACCATGCTTTTGGTGAGGAATGATACCTTGGAAACTCTGGTAGATTTTACCTACTAACTAGGGGGGGGGGGGGGGGGGGGTATCTAACAATAAATACAACACAGTTTTGTATTACTTTTGAATTGTAATACCATGCCACACTCTCTGATAGTGTGAGTTGAGTAATAAAAGAATGGAATAAACTATTTCATCTATGAATTTTAACTAACAAATGTATGTACAAGACTGGCTTTTGTACATGTATAGATAAATTCTTTACATATTTTACCTCATGCTAGAGGGTGAAAATAGAACAAGAAGGTTGTAATCTTCATGTCTATATAATAGTAATACAGACATTGTACACTCTGTGTAACACGGAGTGGAAGTCATGATTGTTGACCAAACAAAATAGTTCCTATACAACGCATTACAATTACTACGATCATCTCCACTCATGTATATAGGCAAAGTCGTTATTCTAATACAGAAATCTGTGCTACTCCCGAGTTCGTTCATATAAATTATAAATTTGATGACGTTATTGCATCCCCACATGATTTTAGTTTCAGACTGGAGAGGTAGAGTTTGGTTAATGAGCAATTGTCTAAAGGAACTAACCAATTGCAAATGCCTGTCAGTTTGTGATGAATTACAACTGATATGCGTCCTGTACCCTTTCCCTTTACCCTTTAGGGGTAGCACAGATTTCTGTGTCAGTATAAGGACTTTCCCTATACATGAGTTGAGATGATGGTAGTAATTGAAATGCATCATATAGGAACTCTACTAAAACATTTGAAAGTGTTTTTTTCAAGGAATGAAAATTGTAGTATTTAGTATTTTGTGTGATTTCTTTCCAGAAATCTTTTTTGGCTGAAGATCCAGCTCAGAACAAAGAACATGTTAATTTCAATCAATTGTAAATGTAACATGTATATAATATATAATTTTATGTCAATATTTTGTTCTATTTGCTTCCAGAATTAACTGAAGATCCAGCTCAGACTCAAGAACCATTGTTAGAAGGTGTCACATTCTATGTCAAGTACCTTGGCATGTGTTTAGTCGACAAACCAAATGATGAAGCAACGACAGCAGAAGCTGTCAAAAAAATTGTATCTCAGGTTAGTAAACAACAACAACAACAACAACAACGACGACGACGACGACGACGACGACGACGACGACGACGACGACGACAAGATAAATAAATATTTTCAGGTGTGTACAGAATAAGATAAAAAAATAAATGTTGTTTGTAAACAAAAAGAAGATAAACCGTTATAGGGTATGTAAACAACAACAAGATAAACAAAACAACTAAATAAACGTGGTACAGTTTGTAAGCCACAGATTGATCAGAGAGCTGCTGAAATTATGTGTGTATCTGTTTTGTTTATACAACTTTACTGTTTTACATAGGAACATAGTCTTGTGCCAAGAGGTAAAGTTAATTTGATAGGAATGTCAGTTTCTACAACTATTACATAATAACATTTACCTTTCATTTATTTGTTTATTTATGTACACATAGTGGTATGTAGAGACATCACTGGTTGTTACAATTGTAAATACCATTGTGCCAAATAACAATGTATTGTTTGGAAACAGCCACTGTCTATATAGTATAACATGTGTACTCACTACATCTATACAGTCACTGGTGGATGAATGAAGAAACATTTAAATGAAAAAAGAATAGAATGCCATAGTGTCAATTCTGAATGAATGAAATGAAGGAATGAATGAATGAATGAATGAAGCAATTTAAATAAGAAATGCTTGGAATGTGATTGACTATAACAGTGTATGTTACATATTACTCTATTACTCGTGTTCTGGCTTTAACAAAGTAATAATTGTAGTCTAATTCTTTGCACCCACTTGGTTCATTTCAAACATGGTAGCTAAACAACCACCAGACCAAACATTCGGCCTTCCTGGTCTTTTACCTGCAAGGACTAAAAGTGTAGTCTAATGCTATCCGTCATAGCATCGAATCTGAAGTAATTCTTGGTTTAAACTGGTAAAGAGATAATTCAATACGATGGGTACTGTCTAGACTACTAAAAGATTTGCTGTCCATAGAGTTTTCTTTGTGCATGAAGAACACTGCCTTTAATACAACAACTACCAACCCTACCCCTAACCCCCAACCCCAACCCCACCCTCCATCATGATAGAATACTTTATAGTGTCAGTTTATTGCTTTCACTGGTACAAAACAAAGGTCCATTTCAAAGTCACACAGTTGAACTTTATTTCTAGCTCTCTACTAATCAGATATTTTTGTTACTTTTACTAAACACTATGAAAACAAGAAAAGAAGGCTAAAGAATCAGGGTGAATTGTTTACATGTTTTCTGTTTCTTTGACATTGCCAGGCTAAATCTCAAAGTAAAAATCGTAAAGTGTCCTTAACCATCACACCAAAGGGTATTGAACAAATTGATGTGAATACGAATGAAGATTTAGAAGAAATTTCAATATATAGGTGAGTAAATCTAACTCCTAGATTAATTTACGTATTATGTGCAGAGTAGAACATTCTTGTTATTTTTCGCCTGTTATAGTCTAGTTTCATATATACATGGAGAGGATAGTGATTGTAGAGAACATCGATCCAGCCACCACTTCAGAGTATATTTCAAGTGTTTTTGCTTAGGTTTTAGGAACTTTGTAGCTCAGACTGGAGGCTTGTAGTTGGTATGGGCTATTAGCACAACCCAGTTATGGATAGAGTCCAAATCAACTACAAGCCTGTAGAATGTAGACTAGCAACATTGATAACAAGAAGGAAATATGGTCAAATGGGCATACTGGTACATTTCCCTACTTTGTAGTTCTAGTTGTAAGATGTTATTGATGAGGATCACTGCACTGATAAATTATGTGTGAAACACAATGGATTTTATACCTACTTTACCCCCTTTAAGTGGCAATATGGATGAGAATTGGGTATTTATTTTGGATTTTTTAATTTATAAAACAATTTTATCATGGCTTCCTACTTGGAAAATCAATGTGAAACAGTGTGAAACAATCATAATAAATGTGTAAAATGTTTGTTATGGTACGTACAATAACATACTTTGTACACATTTTTTTTATAGCTTTCTGCAATGTATAGAGTTACAAAGAAAGACTTAGTCAGTGTTGCTTCACATTGATTTTCCAATAAAATTGTGCCATACATTAAAAATCCAAAATAAATACACAATCCTCATCCATATGGCCACTTTAACAAAAACTTTGTATACAGGTATGTAAATAAATTGAAATTTGTAAGTTGTGGGCCAGTGTGAGACTTCTTGCTCTGCACATACAACATAATGTACAGTACCTGATTTGATATTGATACTGTAATTAAACCAATAACACAGTGATTATTTCAATACATAGTATAACTAGAAAGGTCACAGTGTTTTATAAACTTTTATGTTTGTTTTTATGTGTTACTTACAGAATTTCCTATTGTACAGCTGATAAAAGTCACGACAGAGTTTTTGGGTATATTGCAAGAAATTTACAGAATAACACACTGGAATGCCATGCATACCTATGTGGTAAGAAGAAAAATGTAAGTTTTCATTTATTTCTTTTATATCCACACAGAATACATAGATAGTATTCCCAAACAGATTTTTTTTTCATTCAGCCAAGGAAAATATGAGTGAGCTATGGGTCCTTGCAACTAGGAGTTGCTGGATGAGTAGTGACAAACAAAGTTCACGAACATTTTCTGGTTGAATGAGGAAAATATTGGAGAATAATATAATTATACCTCCTCAAGCATATTTTATGAAAAGGGGGGAAAAATGATGACATTTGATTGTTTCAACTCATATATCGAGCACCGAAGAACCGTGATATAGACACAGGTTGTTGTAACATAGAGCAATCAAGGTATATAATCCATATTTTCTGTTTAAAGACAATAACTTGGCTTGTGTAACCAAGGTATATCATCCATATTTTCTGTTCAAAGACAATAACTTGGCTTGTGTAACCAAGGTATATAATCCATATTTTCTGTTCAAAGACAATAACTTGGCTTGTGTAACCAAGGAATATCATCCATATTTTCTATTTAAAGACAATAACTTGGCTTGTGTAACCAAGGTATATCATCCATATTTTCTGTTCAAAGATGACAATATCTTGGCTTGTGCACATGGTAGACTGTACATCTGTTTAGTCCTGCGTTCAAGTCCTGGCCCCAACCAACATTTCTCCTTCTCAACTTCATTTGGCAGTGATGATGGGCCTTTTTCAAGTTTTTGACAAATTAATTAATTTTGTTTGATTTACAGTAGCTCAAGATTGCAATGTGACATTTGAATCAGAATGCACCAATCAGGATGGCTGTTGTTAAATTGTACTAAGAGTTTATTGTATCGACTTCTGTTATAGGCTGAAGAATTATGTCTAACAGTAGCTCAAGCTTTTAATATGGTATTTGGATCAGAATGCACAAATCAGGATGGCTGTTGTTAAATTGTACTAAGTTTATTGTATCGACTTCTGTTATAGGCTGAAGAATTATGTCTAACAGTAGCTCAAGCTTTTAATATGGTATTTGGATCAGAATGCACCAATCAGGATGGCTGTTGTTAAATTGTACTAAGAGTTTATTGTATCGACTTCTGTTATAGGCTGAAGAATTATGTCTAACAGTAGCTCAAGCTTTCAATATGGCATTTGAATCAGAATGCACCAATCAGGATGGCTGTTGTTAAATTGTACTAAGTTTATTGTATCGACTTCTGTTATAGGCTGAAGAATTGTGTCTAACAGTAGCTCAAGCTTTCAATATGGTATTTGGATCAGAATGCACCAATCAGGATGGCTGTTGTTAAATTGTACTAAGAGTTTATTGTATCGACTTCTGTTATAGGCTGAAGAATTATGTCTAACAGTAGCTCAAGCTTTCAATATGGCATTTGAATCAGAATGCTGGGACTCAGAACAAGACAGGGAGGAAGAAGAAACTGTTAGTGTTACACCGAAACAAGAAAAAGATGAAGAGAGTTTCGAAGATTTCACATCTTATGAATCAGGTAATTGTATGGAAAAAGTCAAGAAAAATGTTCAAAATATGATATACTTTTAGTATACCTGTAGCTGTACTAAGCCTAGTACAGTAGATGGGGTGAAGGTATATCATTAAAAGTTTGTGTTACTGTGAAATGTTGTATGTTGTTCATTTTCTATGTCTGTCTCATAACCATAATGCAACTTTGCTCGTCACTTCTTGTATGTTCATGTTAATATACATGTAGAACCATGATATTTCTATAAAATAATTGTTTATGCATAATATTCAAATTCTATGCATAATAGTAGCATGTGATATGCCATTAGCATCCAAGCAATGTAATTGCAAGCATAGAATGTGCAAAGTTTGCTATTTCTGTTTGTATGTTCTGTATGCACCGCAGTATAATTAAAGATAAACTTATCTTTCATCTTTTCATGCTGGCATTTCCATTTCAATACCGATGGCAGGATCACCCAATAAGAAATCAGCCCCACAAGCAATACCAGGTGTTATACCAGTAACCAATGGGAACTCATCAACCAAATCATCGCCATCACCACAAAATACTTCACTTGTTTCTCAAGGTTCACCGTTCTCATTAAGTCCACCACCTAGACATCCTAAAGGTAATTTATTCGCTGCTGTAATCTCATGAGACTTCAGTGAGATTTAAATGGGATTTGATGAGATCTCATGAAATTTCGATGAGACTTGGATGAGATTTAATCTCATGAGATTTTGATGAAACGTGGAGGAGATTTGATGAGATCTCATGAAATGTCAATGGATTTCTTAAAAGTGAAATATTGAAGTCATTAAATGAGATTTGAAATTTTAATGACGCACTTAGATGAGATCTCTTTGAAATTGTGAGGAGACTTGGATGACATTTTGATTTTTTATGATGTTTGAAGGCAAGTTTTATGAGATTCCAGTGAGACTTCTTAAGTTTTGATAAAACTACACAAATTTTTAGATTTTTATGAGGTTATGAAAAACATTCAAAAAGGTTTGATACTTTTTTACATTTTTCAGTCATTAAACAGATATGTTCAATCCCTTCCTTAATGACTACTACAGTGTGCCCTCTAAATGACTACTACAGTGTGCCCTCTAAATGACTACTACAGTGTGTCATCAAATGATAGCCGAATGTAGTTGTTGTGGGTCAAACTGATAACAACTAGCATTTCTTGTGAGTCACCACATAGTAAGAGATAGGGGAACACCAAATGTTGATGCATCACTAGAAATTTGTGCAGCAGTGGCACGTCAGATTGGCTTAGAGGGCACACTCACCACATAGTAAGAGATAGGGGAACACCAAAATTTGGTGTGTCACCAGATATTGTGTGTGTCAGTGGTGCATCAAATTGGCTTTGAGGGCACACTGACTACTTCTATAACCAAGTTGCTAAGAGCTGTAATGCCTCCTCCAAAATAACATCAAACGCTAGTAATAAATGCCACAAAAGCTATCAAAGTAGGCATGAAATAATGGCTGCCCATTAACAATGAGCAATTTTGCTAAAGTCCAAGGAGAAGAGAAGAGACTGGATAACTGTGTATAAGTGTGTACGTGTTTATACACTAGTACCCATTAATGAATGATGGTTTAGACCTATTTTAATGGTTTTCTTTGTCATGCTAGAGGTACTTTAAACGGAGTACTCAGGTTATGAATTACTTGTAAAGGGTCAATCATTTAGAATGTAATGCAATTTCTTTTCGTATTTTTTGGTGTATTTACTCAATTGTGTATAACTCTAACATCAATGCTAGTAATATTGTTTAAAAGTAATGCTTCTCTTTATACTTAAAAATCCAACAATATGACTCCAGTAGGTATTTTTGTTCTAAAATGATCAAAATTGATAGAGTGAAAAAAAGAAGAAAAACCATGGAACATGTCATAAGAACATGACCATGAAGTAAAATATTCACATATATTATGATGTTATAATTTGTTAGGGTTGTTATATTATGACATTCTCTCTGACTACCGGGCGGGTGGGGGGTGGGGGGTGGGGGGTTATTATTAATTGCAATTGTTGGTTCACTGTTCTATTTTAAAGATAACCAGTGTGCCTAGTAATGATTGGAATATACTTCATTCAGGATCACAATAATACAAAATTGTTTTTTCTTGTAAGAAGTCATTAGATAGAAAAGGATAGATGAGCATCCAATTGTAGTATTTTTAAAGAAATTGCTGTTTGTCAAATTTGCCTGGGGATTGGGGAAGGACACATTGAATCACTCTAAATCAATCATATAACAATAATTATTCATTGTACATAAACTAATTATATAGTGAAAGTTATCATAAGATATCCTATGACATATGAATAGTCCATATTTTTGATACAATTTGATTAAAATCTGATGTTTTAGGTGTGTTAGTTGTTGAGTTAGGTCTATTCCCCTTGAATTATCCTTTGTATTAAAGCTACACTAGCTGCAAGTGGAACAATTTTTTGGATCACCGGCAGTCGTACCTTTAACCCTTTCATGACTGGAGACGAGTTTTAAATAATTTTGGGAACCAATTTATATGAATATTTTCATAGTTATATTAATATTACTTCATCACGAAATAACATTTCTTTAATTCCAGTCTAAAATGAAGCTGATATATGCCAAAAACTTATATAAAAACAAGAATTTTGTTCAAATAATTTTGGCGGCAAAGTTTTCAGTACTGAATGGGTTAATTGTTTTCATTGTGATCACTGCCCTATCAAAGTATTATGGTTGAATGAAACAATTAAATTTTATAAGATTTTAATCAGTTTACTATATTTCAAATCTATCCATTTTAATTTCATTCAGAAAGTATATTCAAAAGTAAAATATAATTTTATTTATGATTTTATCATCTTGCCTTATTTACATATTTTATTTCTATTTAAGATGACATTTATTGTATTGACTACATGAAAATGAGTGACAGACAACACACCACTTTAAGTGGTACTTAGGAACAACTTTAAGTTGAGAGAGCAAAGTTTCACTTGCTTGAAGTATATTTAACTGTTTGCCAAGGTTAAATCTTTATAAATGAAAAAACCAATAACATTCAGGAGTGAACATTTTTGGCAAAATACAAAGAGATACAAGAGAATATCAAAAATATTGATTAAAGAATAATTCAAATTAGATTTACTGTAACATAAAAAGTATAATGCTTTGTGTATTGATCTGTTTTTGTGTGTGAAATATTGAGAAGTAAACTCAAGTCAACAAAAGTGCATCTCAATCTAAATAATGTGTTAGTTTTAGCATTCTGTATAAAGATGAATTTAACCAAATCAAGTGAATGGGTACGGACCAGTGTTCCTATGAGTATGTGTCCCTATCTTACCATCTTCAAATCTATTGTCATTGGCTCTTTTTCAGTGTCATCGTCAGCTCCGTCAGCATCACACATGATAGAACGTCATCAAAATAATAATGTACGAATTGGTAAATTATTAGATGTACCGCCACATGGTACTAAATCAACAAATCAACACAGTGCAGATGTTGAACGTACAACTCAACTCATGAATCAGTGGGTAAGTATTATATATCACGCTACCATTCCTTGGGGATGTTTCGGATTGTCACCTTACCATACCCTGGGACTGTCTTAAATTGTCACCCTACCATACCCTAGGACTGTCTTTAATTGTCACTCTACCATGCCCTGGGACTGTCTTAAATTGTCACCCTACCATACCCTAGGACTGTCTTTAATTGTCACGCTACCATTCCTTGGGGATGTTTCGGATTGTCACCCTACCATACCCTGGGACTGTCTTAGATTGTCACCCTACCATACCCTGGGACTGTCTTAGATTGGCACCTAACCATACCCTGGGACTGTCTTAGATTGTCACCTTACCATGCCCTGGGACTGTCTTAAATTGTTACCTTACCATACCCTGGGACTGTCTTAGATTGTTACCTTACCATGCCCTGGGACTGTCTTAAATTGTTACCTTACCATACCCTGGGACTGTCGTAGATTGTTACCTTACCATGCCCTGGGACTGTCTTAAATTGTTACCTTACCATACCCTGGGACTGTCTTAGATTGTCACCCTACCATACCCTGGGACTGTCTTAGATTGGCACCTAACCATACCCTGGGACTGTCTTAGATTGTCACCTTACCATGCCCTGGGACTGTCTTAAATTGTTACCTTACCATACCCTGGGACTGTCTTAGATTGTTACCTTACCATGCCCTGGGACTGTCTTAAATTGTTACCTTACCATACCCTGGGACTGTCTTAGATTGTTACCTTACCATGCCCTGGGACTGTCTTAAATTGTTACCTTACCATACCCTGGGACTGTCTTAGATTGTTACCTTACCATGCCCTGGGACTGTCTTAAATTGTTACCTTACCATACCCTGGGACTGTCTTAGATTGTCACCTTACCATACCCTGGGACTGTCTTAAATTGTTACCTTACCATACCCTGGGACTGTCTTAAATTGTTACCTTACCATACCCTGGGACTGTCTTAAATTGTTACCTTACCATACCCTGGGACTGTCTTAGATTGTTACCTTACCATGCCCTGGGACTGTCTTAAATTGTTACCTTACCATACCCTGGGACTGTCTTAGATTGTTACCTTACCATGCCCTGGGACTGTCTTAAATTGTTACCTTACCATACCCTGGGACTGTCTTAAATTGTTACCTTACCATACCCTGGGACTGTCTTAGATTGTTACCTTACCATACCCTGGGACTGTCTTAAATTGTTACCTTACCATACCCTGGGACTGTCTTAGATTGTTACCTTACCATGCCCTGGGACTGTCTTAAATTGTTACCTTACCATACCCTGGGACTGTCTTAGATTGTTACCTTACCATGCCCTGGGACTGTCTTAAATTGTTACCTTACCATACCCTGGGACTGTCTTAGATTGTTACCTTACCATACCCTGGGACTGTCTTAAATTGTTACCTTACCATGCCCTGGGACTGTCTTAGATTGTTACCTTACCATGCCCTGGGACTGTCTTAAATTGTTACCTTACCATACCCTGGGACTGTCTTAGATTGTCACTCTACCATACCCTGGGACTGTCTTAGATTGTCACTCTACCATACCCTGGGACTGTCTTAGATTGTCACTCTACCATACCCTGGGACTGTCTTTTCTGATGGACCAATATTTGGTGATCACCTATCCCTTTCAAATATCCCATAAGGAAATTCAGTTTCTATCATTTTGACCTCCACAAGAATTCGTTGTCGTTCATTACAGCGGGCACACAGCTTGCAAAGAAGAACTTTATTACGGAAGGTTGAACTCTTAAATCATGCTCATTACGAGATATTTTACACCAATGTATGTGTGTGTGTTGGGGGGGGGGGGGAGGGGGGGTTGAGTTGTAAGTTTACATGTATGCTTAAAAAAGTTCAATTTTTCAGACTGCAGGAAATATAGTTGATTGTTATGTTTGCAAACAAGTGTTATAATTAGATTTATTCACTGAGTTATACTTGTAATATTTTTTATAGATATTTTTTATCAGTACAAAGTAAAAAGTACTTTTTAACAGACTATGTAGAAGATTGATCCTTGCTTCCGTTACATTAAGAAAAATAAAAAGTGAAAATTACGATTTAAGAAAATAAATATTTAATGCCCCCTCATCTTTCTATTAGCAGCGTAGTATCACCGATAGGATAGGAGTATATTTGATCAAAATAATCTAAAATGTTTGAAATATTGTGAGAGTGAATGTTCATAGACTCTGGGTTCATACTTATATAAAATATTCATGAAAATTCCTACTCACAGTCAAACAATTTCTTTGAAGTGAATCCCAAACTTTTACTGATATCTTGCCCACATTGTCAGGGGGTAGTATGCTGCAATTTCCAAGACATTGTCTGACCCTGAGTAGAAATTGTCACTACTAACTTTGAAATATTGTGTATGTATGTATGTATGTATGTATGTATGTATTGAGGGTAAGGGGTGTATAAATGTTAGAGTTTGATATACATCATAGCTACATAATATTAGGGAGAGTTCAGTAATGCCACAATACAATTATACCTCAGTGAGTCTTTATTGACATGATTGACACTTCCATGTTGAGTGGACAACATATCTATGAAAATTTAAATGGACACATTTTACAAATATGACAATTACAAATGCATTTTAAGTTGATTAACATTTTGAAATGTTATATTGTCATATTTATACAATGTTATTATGGTATTATATTATCCCGCATCCAGATTGCACGGAACTCCAGAATACCTTGTGACATCAATTTATCATTTTTAAAACTCTCCTGGGAATATAGTGACAGAGTAATTTATTTCATAGGTACTGAAGATTTCTGATCCAACAGCTGTCACTAGAACCCCTGCTGAGTTGCTCTGTGTGCATTCAATACAAACTCTACCATTTCAATATTTTAATCTTCCATAATTATGAAATCAAAGGAAATATCAGTTGTATGAATTGTTTGACTCTACCTTTAGTTGTTTTTGGATAGTTATGTAAGATTTTTACTCACAAGTTTGATGTACAATGCATGATTCATTTATGAACAGTGAGGAAATAGAAACATGTAGATGATGACATGATAAGAATGGATGGGAGAGTGACATCATTTTACCTTTTGATACCTGGAATACCTAAATAGACTGTCTGACTATCTGTCTGCTAAAACTACACTAGCTGCAATTGGAATGTTTTTAGAAACTGTTATGTTAAATATACATGTAATGACTTAGTTGTAATATCATACACCCTGAATTTTCACCAGTGTGCCTTCTAAGCCAAGTCGTCTCACCACTGATGCATACAGTTTCAAATGACACACCAAAATTTGGTGCTCCCCTACCTCTCTTTGGTGACTCACAAGAAATACCAGTTTTTCTCATTTTGACTCACAATAACAAAATTTGGCTATCACTAGAGGGAACACTGGCACTAATCATCTGTTGGTAAATGTATTTGTGAAGCTGTACACTTAATATGGTCTAATAAATCCAATCAAATTGATTTCTCAGTCTATGCCAAAAAATCAGCTTCCCAATGTGATCCCAGCTTGAATCTGTTACTGTACAATGTATGGATACAATCGACCGCCAAATTAACATGTACCATGTCTAATTATTGGTATTTCAGCAATAAATTTATTGGTTATCTGATGGAATAAAGTAACACTCCAGTTACAGCTAGTGCAGCTGTAATAAACTTTGAAGTGTAGAGGTATTAGGAATGATAATACCATTTCCAAAATGTAGAATGATATAGGTGTTGATATGAATATTATTATTAAAGAATAAATATGGTCACACAGTTACATGACCATACCAAATATAATGTCCACATAGAAATGGTAATTAATACATCAAATCCCCAAGCCCACAGGCTTACAAGCCACTGTGAAATTAAATATTAACAAGTCTATGGAAATATTATACTATTTCTAATCCATATCAGAGAAAGACTTAAAGGTTAATATTGAATTAACATTAAAATTTAGCTGTTATCTCTTCTTAATCTGTACACAATACTGAAAATCTTAAATGTCAAGATTGGATTAGGGTTAATCTTTAAAAAATTGTTGTCTGAAAGACCTAGGAAAACGTTGGTTTTGAACACAGGAATGATCGTTCTATATGATCCACATGGCTACACTTGTTACATAGTAGGAATGGAAGAATGATTCTATGTGATCCATGTGGCTACACTTGTTACATAGTAGCAATGGATGACTGATTCTATCTGATCCATATGGCTACACTTAATGTTACATAGTAGCAATGGAAGAATGATTCTATCTGATCCATGTGGCTATACTTGTTACATAGTAGCAATGCAAGAGCATTTGATTCAAACTTTTTAGTTTTACTTTTATTTAGAATCCAGATTATGTTGACTGCAACTGAGAAAGGTTAAACAATTTACCTGATTTCGATTCTTAAATTTAATATTATCTAGGAGCATTATTAAATTAAGAATATTATATCAGGATTAAAATGACAATAATTACCATAATTCTTCAGTTTTGATAACAATATTTAACTTTGTGATTAAAATATACTTATTTATTGAGTAACAGCGTCATTCTAAACTCAAAATTGAGATAATATTGCAGATATGTAATTTCCTGTACATGAAAGTAATTTGGCATTCTTGTAATTGCAAACTATTCATTCACTTATCCTTACAAATGTTCATCAGGTTTATTCACTTGATGAATTGCTATTTCAATAATGAAGAAATATATGGTCTGTATAAGATAGCTTTCACTAAGAAAACACTGTGCATAATCATAAAGTAACACAATTTGCATCATAATTACATTTTAATTGATAATTTGCATAATGTCAGATATTTGATGTTTTCATTATTTTTATTTTCTGCAGGGTGTTCAAGACGATACAAGTTTAGATGACTGCTTTTCAAAGTAAGTTTCTTTCTTTATATTTTTATTTTGGTAATATTTCATTCATGACAGTGTTGTGTATGTCTACCTGAATTTAAAATTATAGTTTAATTATGTGAAATATGTTTTGATGAAAATATGATTGTATGGTTGGTATATAATATGTTGTGATTAGAAATCTAGTTCTACAGTTATATATGACATCAGGGATTGTCAAACTATGTAATACACTTAAGACCAAGATACATGAAGCAATTTCGTGATACGCGAAGCAATTTTGTGAGCAATTCATTGAGATGACAAGGCTAGCAACAATGATTAAGAGTGTGTACAATACATGGGACAATTCACTCAGCAACGAGACACTCAACTTGCAACAAATTGCAGAATATTTGACATGTTGGATTCCTTGCGGCACATATGGCGAGTGAACTGGAACTGTGATTGTGTGCATACACCTTGTAAGCAATTAGTTGTATGCAACAAATTGCTAAGTGCATTGCTTACCAAATTGTCTTGCATAACTTGATCTTTAGTATTTGTAGACCAATTTGGTCATTGGTGAAATATTTTACGACGTTCAGTGCTTACTGAACTAGCCAATAGGATTGTTTAGTGAGTTATCCTTTAAGGTGAGAGGAGCACAAAGCCCTTTTGCAATTGCTGACTCTCTGAAAGGAAGAACCCCTTAAGTTTGTATTTAAGTTTCTTATTTCCGAAGAACCTCAATATTATAAAACAATAATTTGAGTTTCATCGCAAGAAATCTCCATCAGTTAGGAGACACATAGTTTCTATACGATGCATTACTATTACTACAATCACCTCCACTCACGTATAGCGAAGTCTTTATTCTAACACAGAAATCTGTGCTACCTCCGACTGTATTCATATTAGCGTAATGGTGTTATTGTGTCCCCACATGATTTTAGTTTCAGACTGAAGAGGTGGAGTTCAGTTAATGAGCAATTGTCTAAAGGAACTAACCAATTGCAAATGCCTGTCAATTTGTGATGGATTACTACTGATGTGTCTTTTACCTTTCGGCACCACATTTATATGAATGCAGTCAGGGGTAGCACAGATTTCTGTGTTAGAATAAGGATTTTCCCTATACGTGAGTGGAGATGATGGTGGTTATCGTAATGCATCATGTAGGAACTAGACTAGAGGACACTATACTGGCTGTCAACTAGTGACATTTCCAGTTTCAAGTAGTTTGCCAGTGATAAGCCCTTCTGTGAAAAGTAAATCTTGATAGAGATTCCCAATACACATGTAATGCATTATAAAGAATGGTTGTCTTGTTTATCCATGTTAAAACTGTATCTAGAGTATCTAATATGAAAGTGTAATGTGTGTATAGATTGAATTATTCTTAATCTTGCATTTGTGATGTAATACTTTCAAATAGTGTTATTAAACTTAATATATTGCTAAAGGCATAATGTACTGATTTTATGTGACTATCCATCACTTCCCTCTGCTATCAATTATGGAATAAAGATATTGATTCTAAGGTTGGTTTCAGGGCAATTTTATTGTAACCGTAAAAGTAATTGCATGGGTACTTGTTAATATAGCCATGTTGTCTGTGCTGGCTGTCGTTGTGTATTCTGTCTTGTAGTAAATATTGATAGAATTGTTTCCTCCTTGCATAATGATAGGCTAAGCTTCCCAAGTAGTAATAGTATAAACATGCCGTGACAAAGTCAAAGTTTTGTGTGTGTAGTTTGTTTATAACACCAAGCATTAAAGGGTTACAAGCTGAGTGTTATACATAGGGGTGGGGATGGGGGTGGGGATGGAGGTGGGGATGGGGTGGGGAATGCTTCATATTAAAAGGTATGTACATGTACATGTACTATTCTACATATTGAGACATATATATTGTTGTG
>NC_135551.1:4829462-4864462 GCF_964340395.1 Glandiceps talaboti
ATTTTATTTTGGAAATTTATATTTACTTGTGGAAATAACTGCAAAAATCATGCTTGAACTGTTTGATATTTGTCATTATAAAACTTAAAAGGTGACTTATTAATAAATGAAATAACAGATACAAATTTACACATTTTCTTTTCATTATTTTCATGTTTTGAAATATTTACTGTAAATTTCAAAGATGTTTGGAAGAAGACATTTGATATTGGTTATAGTTTATCCTAAGAAGCTAGGTAATTGAACATTTTTTTTCCATGTTTGTGAAGTTGATACCAAAGTATACTTTAACATCTCATAATTTACACATTGCATAGATAGTTTTAATCATATACTCCTAAGCAGCTACCATATATTGATTGATTCACAGAAAAATATTGGACCAGACTTTTCTGATTTATAACACTTTTTTTTGACAGTTTCAATTCAATTTATCTCCATCTTTGACATATTTCACAAATTCATAAGTTCAAAAAGACTCAAAATATGACATCCTCCAGAGAATAATTCAAAACAACTGACAATTATGACCATATATTTATGAAAATTATAACCTGTTATCAGAAAAAATTGGAAGGTGTGTAATGTTTCAGTGTGAAAAGGTTGAATATGTTGATGTGTTCGTACAATAATCTATTTTAATCCTTGCCAAGTTAAACTGGATTGTTCCACTTTAAACTGGTTCAAACCTGATAAATCTATTTTAGTCCTTTGAAAGTAAACTAGATTGTTCTTCAAACTGGCTTAAACCGAATCAGTCTATTTTGTCCCAATAAGCTTAAACTAGATTGTTCCACTTCAAACTAGTTGAAGCCGGATCAGTCTGTCCAGTCCTTGCCAAGTTAAGCTAGATGACTAATTGAATGAAATTAGGTATAATTTATTCGTAGCCAAGTGAATTTAAACTTTTTAATACTTCAAACCGAATGAAACTAGATCTGACTATTTTATATCTCAAAATGATCTGTTGAAATTTTTATTAAAATGATATATAATACAGAAACAAAATATTGAACACATGATTCATCTGTTCAGATCATTCTGTATTTATTGCTTAAAATGATTGCTTGGAAGTTTAAAAAATGAAAGAGTGAAAGGGGACACTTTTCGACATTTCTTTGAAAGGGTAACTTTAAAGTTGTATTTTATAAAGAGTGAAATTTTGATAATTTTTTGACAACCAGTACAGCAATGTACTGCTGAACATGGCAATGCTAAACAATGCAACAAAAAAACACAACACTTAAAAATCTCTGATCTTAGCTGCAAATGGTTTGATATTTGCACCTTCACTGCAATGATAAAGTGAAATATTACAAAGTGCTAAGATAAACATAGCTTATCACTGATTGTGATTATGATAATGACGATGACGACAACGATGACATGACAATAACGAAGATGGTGATGACGATGATGATGATGATGGTAGATATGTAAATAGCTGAAGAAGAAATAAACCGTTAACTAGCTGAAACAAATTTTAAGGGGAATTAATGAGGTTTTAGATTCAACAGTGCACTAATTTATTTTACAAATGAAAGAACATGATGGTGAATGGTTTTCAAAATCTTTGATACTGTAATAGGGATAGCATTATGGCTGATGATATTATGACCAACTTAAATGTCGTAATAATCTGTATTTTCTACTGTACATGACTTCAAGGGATCTGCCAGGGCCAATCATCTCTAAGTTTATGTTATCTATTGTCAAAATACAACAGCACAGGTATTATAAGAGTTATTCTAGTCTAGTCCTTTACCTATTATGATCATCTCCACAGTATAGTCAAGTGGATTTTTCTAAGGTCAGAATTCTGTTTTTACCACCTTCAAAGATAGCTTATGCCTTTGGAACATTGATATAAACGTGATGACGTTATTGTGTCATCATGTAACTTACATGCAAACTGAAGGTTGAGTTTGTAGTAAACTGAACAAAGTAACCAATTACAACCACCTGTCAATGTGTGATGGATTACTACTGACATGTGCCGTTAATCCCTTCCCCAGCAGGAGATTTAACTAGATTTTTGATAGAATTTGTTTCACTCTACGTTAGAAAGAGGTCATAGAGAACAACTACATGTATAGTAACTAGACTAGAGTTATTATAGTTATCAAATGAGTTATCATGGATTCCAGGTTGTCCTGTTCTAGATGTGTACACAGGGACATTAAATACTTTGTAGTCAAAGGCATACAGACCTCTAAACATTGTATCTAGACTACTAAATTTATAAGATACATTGTAGTCAAAGGCATACAGACCTGTAAACATTGTATCTAGACTACTAAATTTATAAGATACATTGTAGTCAAAGGCATACAGACCTCTAAACATTGTATCTAGACTACTAAATTTATAAGATACATGGTAGTCAAAGGCATACAGACCTCTAAACATTGCATCTAGACTACTAAATTTATAAGATACATTGTAGTCAAAGGCATACAGACCTCTAAACATTGCATCTAGACTACTAAATTTATAAGATACATTGTAGTCAAAGGCATACAGACCTCTAAACATTGTATCTAGACTACTAAATTTATAAGATACATTGTAGTCAAAGGCATACAGACCTCTAGACATTGCATCTAGACTACTAAATTTATAAGGTACATGGTAGTCTGTTTGACCACAGACAGGTAACACTGTAGTTTGGCCAATGGATATCAAACTGGAAAATTGTAGCTGAAACTGTTTACTGATTACCAACCCATGCGTGTTGAAACTGACTACAAGAATAGATGTTAAATTCTAGCTCTGCGACAGTCTATGAATGGTACACTATAATTTCTATCATATTGCCAAGTGTTTTGGGACACAAATCTGTAGTTTGAATTGAAAGGTTTTATTTTTTAGAGATTTGTGCCCATATTTAACAACTTTAATGCTGCAAGGATTCCGGAGTCAGTATCTCCTGAATTTGAGAAACATTTTATGTTGATTGTAACAAGGATTTTTGTCCTTTCCACAACCTTCAGTTGCTAACTGTCAAATTCTATTCCACTCATCACCTGTGCACTGTTCATACACTCTCTACTCCACTGCCACAGTTCTTTCCTTTCCACGCCACCTGTTGGTTAACCAAAGTGTCAGGGAAGATTTAGTGATATGCTGTAAGTGATATTGTTTGTTTGAAAGTAGAATGCAGTTGTCATAGCAACTACTGCATCATGTTTTTTGAGGGGAAAAGTTGTCATACTCGAAAATTGTTAACAAGTGTTGTTTCTCTCTGTCATGAAATGTTAGTGACATTAGAATATAAAACAGTTCAAAACATTGGTTGGTTTTTGTAATTTGCATACTATGTACAAGTCTGTCATCTGATTGGCCATTACTTAGGGTACATATGTACAGTAGTCAATCAGCAGTGATTAATCAGTTAAAATATGTCTACAATATCTTTTGTATGTTATTGGAACTTATGTTGTAAACGTGACCCCCCCCCCCTCCGATCTCCCTTACCTTACATTCGACAAATAACTAGACAGTGTTCTCACAAGATGATTTCAAGTATTGTAACTTATGTATTTGTATATGCTCTGATCAGCCATGAATTCAATTACATCTGTGGAGTACCCAATCAGGCTCTGATCAGCCATGAATTCAATTACATCTGTGCAGTACCCAATCAGGTTCTGATTGGCCATGAATTCAATTACATCTGTGCAGTACCCAATCAGGCTCTGATTGGCCATGAATTCAATTACATCTGTGCAGTACCCAATCAGGATCTGATTGGCCATGAATTCAATTACACCTGTGCAGTAACCAATCAGGCTCTGATTGGCCATGAATTCAGTTACACCTGTGCAGTAACCAATCAGGCTCTGATTGGCCATTACTTTGACTACATCTGTGCAACAATCAATCAGTCGATATGCCTATAATACCAATGTCATCACATTTATGTAAACACACAGTTTGATATCATGTATTTTAACTTTACATTTGTATTTAGTATTACACAGTGAACATGTTTTCATAGAGCATTGTTAGCTTAACAAGTTCTGTTCGTTTCTGTTATTGTTTTTGCTTTTCTGGTCTTTTAATATTTATGCTGTAGTTGTAGTAATGAAATATTACTTGTTCTTTGTATAACACTGAATTGGGCTTTTGTTTATAAAATACTTGAAGCTGGTAATTAAAGCAGCTATAGCATTCACTATTTTGTATTGTGTGGAAAAGTGTTCATTGCCCAAAGCATCGGCAACAAGGACACTCTAATACCGCCCTCTAGCAGTGTAATTTCGAATTCTTTTGTTTTGACTGGAGTTGGCCATGCACAGTTGATTTATTGCATTAGGGAGCAGTGTTCCTTGTGCAAAGGATCAGGCTACAAGGGCATTCTAATATTGCCCTCTAGCACTGTTACATTAAATTATTTTGTTTTTGCTGGTTGGTCGAGATGTTATGGATTTAGTGCATACATACTTCTTGAAAAGCAATAACTCGCTGTGCTTCCTGCTTTCAGTAATTTGTGTATGGATAGATCATACGCTAGTATAAAGTGAAATGATGTCAGTTACTGTTGCAATGATACATTCACAGTGGTTTGTCAATTGTTTTGGTTTTCGTATGTGATTGGTGTTGTGTCATGCTTTGAGCTTCAAGCTCTTTTGCAATGTTAAAAAGTTTCTTTACAACGTTGAAAGCACTCAATGAAAGTCTTTTAATTGTAGAAAGGTGTCATTGTTTTTGTACAGAAAATAAATAGCAAACCATTCACGTTTTTTTATGAAAACTTTGATGTTAATGCGTAAGTCATAAACTATGAAACATTAAAGGGTGAATGCCCACTTCAGGAAATAAGGATGTAGACTTTTATGTTCTTGACAGTCATTTCATGTTTTCACATCACATACATTTCATGAGACTGTCAAGGAACACGGAACTGAAAGTTATGTAACATTCATTTTCATAGCAATGATCTGGTGTTGCCTCATAAGAAGTAGCATACATGCATATGTATTAGATGAACAATAAATAACCATTATTATTTACCTGAAGGTAATAAGCACTTTGGAGTCATGAAGATGTATCTAATACATATGCATGTGTACTAACTTCCATAAAGCAATGCAATGGTGTGGCCCACTGCCTATGAAGCCATTTTTGATTTAGTTATTTGGCAAGTAGGTGAGGTTTATGTGAATGTAAAACCATTCAGTGACCCTCTATAAGCCAAAGGGCTGTTATTTCCTGGAGTGGCGTTACTGTTTAAAGGTATCATTGGTTGTTTTAAGTTCGTGAATTCACGTAGCTATTGGATAAATTTGATTCATGTAAAGTAAACTAAGCTAAAAGCCCATGTTTTGGTACAGTGCTTGATATTATTTTGATTAGTCATATCGACACTGAAATTAACAAAGTTTATATTTGTTTCAAGTGATATATTTATCTGTATTAAATTTAATATTTATTGTTATTATTATTATTATTATTATTATTATATTGTTTGTGGTTTGATTGGCGGACCCAAAGATTTAAATTTGAAGAGTAAACTCATTTGATTAATGCTAATATTTTGATGGTACATGTACAGTCTGACGTCAACGTCAGGTATGAATGTTAATGTAGGTATTAGTATACATACCATTATATTACTGTGGCCCTGAGTGAAGTCAATAAAATTGTATTTAGTGCATAAAGAGTGTGTGAACATTTATTTGATGTTTATTTGATGTATGTATGTATGTATGTATGTATGTATGTATGTATGTATGTATGTATGTATTTATTTATGTATGTATGTATGTATGTATGTATGTATGTATGTATGTATGTATGTATGTATGTATGTACATGTATGTATGTATGTATGTGTGTGTGTGTGTATGTATATGTGTGTGTATGTATGTATGTATGTATGTATGCATGCATGCATGCATGTGTGTATGTGTGTGTATGTCTGTCCGTCTGTCTGTATGGATGCATGCATGCACGTGTGCATGTATGCACGTATGCATGTATGCTTGAATGCATGCATGTATGTATGTAGGTATGTCTAAGGATTATGTCATAGAGGGCGCTATACTGCCCTAACCTATCCGCAGCGTTCTCAAGTCAAATGAAGCATTCTGAAAATAACGAAACTGTATGGTAACCGGCCTTTTCACATAATGCCTGGTCATTTCTAGCAAGGTCAGTTCTAGTTTTGTCTGACAATGTCGAGCCACACGTATTTATCCTATTCTTTAGGCTGGGGTCAGAATTTACGGAAGGGGAGGGGGCTGGAGAGAAATTATTTTGATCAAAAAGAATATCGCGCTCTCAAAAAAGCCCCCCCCCCCCGAAATGAACCCAAGAATTTTCGTAGCCCCCCCCCTTCCTGGCTACACATATTTTAATGTGTAATTATACAGCTCCCCCCTCCCATCCCGCTCCACTTCAGAGATGTACAGCATACAACACTACATTAAACTAACAGTGGAAATCAACTTCAGTCCATTGTCATAGATATATGTCGGCTTTGCGAAGGTCTCACATTGGGCTGTACTTGGAGATACTTAGTCAGCAGGGTTTTACCTTACAATCTTAATTCTGAGCAGAAATAGCATCCCCCATGATAGCTAGTGAGGAGGGTGTGGGAGGGGGAGGGGGTGTAAGCACTTAAAAAAATAAGGACATATAGGAGGCCATTTAATGGCATAAAATTTCAAACCATACATACACAATATCGAAAACCATAGAGTACTTTAAAATTGTCTTCAATACCCCAATTGTACTCGAGTCAATGCATTATTATACAACTGCATGTTACCTGCATTTTAACTTACCTATTCATGGCCCCCTTTGAACCCTCAATATTTTTCATGCCCCCTCCCATTTATCCCCAGCTCCCCCCCCCCCGCCGTAAATTCTGACCCAGCCTTAACATTTACCAAGCAGGAATTACCCCCCCCCCCTCCATTGGGATAATTATCCCGATCAGAATAAATTGTTGTATGATACAAGATTTGAGATGATTGTGAAATGGTGAGAACGGCATGTCACACTCTGACTATAGTGGCGACTTTCAAACAACTTGTCGGCATGAGATGTAACGCAACCATTGATGATTGACTGTGATACCGAAAAGATAATTGTCGGTCAGAAGTGAAAGGAGTTTCGTTTCTTTTTCCAATAAAGATTTTCAAAGGTAAACTTTTTCAGCTTCGGCCTACCTATAAATCTGCGATGTCTAGGAAGGAATCCTCATTCGATCGTGAACCTTAAGATAAAGCCGAAAAAGATGTCCCGTGTGAACCAGTACCATTGCACGGCGAAGCGGCAGCTAAGCTTTCTCCGTGTTTGTTATGGCTAGAGTCGCAGCCTGATTGTGAACCTACCCAGTTGTTATTGCTCCGTAGTTTACCCAGAAAAGCAGCAGACAGCCGTGCAATGAAACAGAAACCCCTGACTTCGTTTTTCTGAACTTTATTTTTTCTTCTCATTGAGTGGCTAAATTGCGGACACATCGTTTTATACACATTGATACAATTTGATTACATTTACATGTCAGTGAACACTATTTATAGATGCAACCATGACAACAATACGTTCTTATCAGCTGTCCACCACGTCGTCGTCTTTCTTGTAAATACGTTTTTTGATTTATTCTACACATATTCAATTCAACAATCTTATATTCAACTCTGTATTTAGTTTTAGTATTAAATAAGTACAATTCATTAAAAAGGGTTTCTATGTAGTACGGTACGTTTCATTTGTCTGAGAGTGCATGTAACATGTGTAAGTGTGATATGCAGCGTACGTGTACGTTCATTCTGTATGAGTGACGTCACTCGTACTTGAGACTTGCGAGCTCGTAACTCTGCCCGTACTTGGTCAGTTTTGGGCCAATTACTTACATGATGATACATGACATTTGAACGCCCCAGTGCATGTGAATACAGGTATACATGACACATGTGTTCTACTCTCAAAGACCTACAAAAAGCTACCTCGTTAATTAACATAATACGAATAAAGTACAGAAATCACGTTGTACGTGTTTATCTTGCACGGGATACATATCTATATCCCATCTACTTCTGCCCCTTTTACGAAATAACAGCTCTGGTTTGCTAGATATGGAAACCTTGACTAGGCTCACTGATCTTGATCATTTAATAGCTTTGGCTTACTTCTGGGAAAAGAGCTGTATCTTTTTCTATATTTTAGGGGTCATTTTGATGGCCTGAAATAAAGAAATAATAATGCATATGATTACTAGTATTTTTGAACAGGTTTTCACATGAAAATGGAACCTGTATATTATTTCTCATTATATTATACCAGTATATTGATGTGTAAGAGCTTACACTGACCGCACTTACCATTAATCTAAATATAAATTTGTCTCGGACCCTGTCCTAGAGCATCAGTCATCAATCCTAGAGGGAAATCCCCGACCCGAAAAATCTACTGACGTATTAACTTCCAGAAAATTGTAAAGATCAACCTGCCGCCATGTTCTCATTCCAGTGAGTCGCGAACCGGGGGGGGGGGGTCCCTCCCCGTCTCTAGGCAGTCAATGAACGTTAACTAGCGATAACTGAAGCATGTACGTACCACCTGAAAGTGTATCATAAGTGTTTATATAGCGTGGTACTGGGGACATTATTATGGATAACTTATTTGACTCGCCTCATATATTTCGTTCACTGGTTAAAACCGAGTGGTATAACATCCCCAGCAGGGGGTGGTTTATTGCTTAAACAATATATAGTTTTAGGTTATTTAATCTTTGAAAATAACTATAATGTGTCACAATCGAAGCGAATTGTTCTGTTTTTCTATTTTATGGAACAGGTTAAACTAATTTGTGCACACCTGTTAATATTTCCATACATACTTTTACTTGGACTGAAAAGAAACAACACGAATATGGTCAGCATTATGGGTTATTCTATAATCTAAAAGTCACTTCGTGGAAATATAAACATATGAAATTTTCGAACTGCTTTTGTAAGAACTGGTGCTCGATTATTTTCCGATAATTCGACGAATGCTAGCTGCATATTTGATTGATAGGTTTTATTGAAATGTTTTTCACGAGTGTTTCCAAAGTTTTGGATTCTCATTAGTTTATAAATCCAGTACCCATTTATTTGACATTTCTGAGTAATTACAATAATTGTAATTTAAGAATAGCAACCTAATTTCACAGCATATTGTGTTATTTTTGTTGTCATAAATCTGTATGTAAATAAATACCCTTAACACAACTTAGTTTAGTCAATTCGACAGTGTAGGTTGGACGCAGCAGAAGAAGATATTTGCCAAACAGGTAGGACTATTTCTAAGTAACGGCACACCTCTTAGAATAATATAACAAACGTCAATACTCAACACATTTTCTGTGATCAGTAGGTTTCTTTTTGCATTTTTCTGAAACGATACTAGGACATGTCGTTTCTTTCATTTCGAAAAAAGGATTCGTATCAGCAAGTTCCTGTAAAAGTACAAATGTGCGTTAATATATTGGAACATTATTAAATGCTATATTGCGAAGGCATTCATACTAGTATTGTAACCATAGACGCTCACTCAAATTTAATATATATATATAAATAAATATATTTTTCAGATGTCTTGTTGTTAGCTGGTGTATGATGAAGCTCACGGTCTTTCTACTGGTCGTGGTAGCGGCAGCTGCATTTGACGTAAGTTTTGACTTTAGTTATCTTATCAAAATTGTAAATGACGAATGTATCTCTGTTGTAAGAATCCTGTAGTAGTATATGCAGGTGTGATGTAAATAGGTTAATACGACAAAAAAGTCTTAACTTTTCCCTTTGCTTTCCTGCTGGTAGAAATTGTCACTGTGATATATCTTCCCAGATATATAAAAGGGCATAAAAGTGTTTGTTAGTGACAACATGTTTTCAGAAAATACGGTAGGCAGTCGGAATCTTTTTAAAAACGAAATTACGTTTACCAAATAGACAATACTCATAATCACTAGTACTGTTGCAATATTTGTGTGATAGTTTGTTTGATGAGGTGACACTTCTATGTAGAATAACACATTGTACAATATACGGACTGCGCTGTTTTCAATTCAAGCTACGGTCTAGCATGAAAATTTACAAGGAAATATAAAAATCAAAAGAAACTCGACTCTTTTAACATAATCACCAAATTTAAAATGTTGAACAATTTCATAAGGAGTAGACAAATTGTGTGGTTCCGATTACATTCAACTTTAGAATAGGTGGGGGTAGGTAGATTTTTTTTTTATTTATTTTTTTTTTCATATGTGAGTGCCTCGCTCAGGTAGTTATGTTTTCCGTTGTTTTCTGTATGTTCTCTGCGTTATTGGTTTATTCCCATCAGATGTAACGCCATTACAGATTGGAAGAACAGTTTTATATTGTCTTTTTAAGTTGATGACAATTTCCGCATCCATTATTTCTTTTGGGACTTCTTGATTTTTGCGATTTTATGATTTGTTTTCTCGAATACGTAAAAATTTTTTTTAGGGTCGACATAAAAAACAAGGTGGGGTCGGGTAACCGGAACCAAAAACAACTTTTTTTTATTAGGCCTAAAGAAATCGAAAATATCATTTTCAACCAAAAATACAGAACACAATTAAAAGAAGTGACATATGTATATCACATATCATTGTACAAAATAGACTAAGCCTTAGGAAAAAAATATAAGCAAAAAACTGACAAGAAGTTTCGGACAAAATAATGTATCAATTCTGGTTTCAAATTGAGCACAGGGGGGGGGGGGAGTATTTGAAATATTACAATTTTATATGAGGCTTTCACTATAACGTTGATGCAATACTGATCAGGCCTACCAACATTATAACCATCGTCACTAATTAGAAAGTATTTAGGAGTCATTAATCATTCAAGTCTTGTATTGAATTTTTTAGTCTGGATACCAAGGTAGTCTCTAATTAAACCAAGTCTGTTCAAAGTCCTCCAATCACCACACTCAATGTGAGTGGGGGTGTAAATCTTAACGATACCATATAGGAAGTAGACTACGCATTTCTTAAAACACGAAAATAATGTAAACAATTTGACTTGGCAGACTTGACACCAAAACCCCCCACATTTTATGTAGGTTTGTACATTTGATCTAGTCTACTAGTAGCACTTTGCCAGAACTATCTTTACTCACTTGTACTCAAGGTTTACAAGTGGCCAAGGTACTGAATAAACCATATATACATATATACATCCTTTGCCAAAACCAAACAAAACCTTTTAGTTTCAGAATCAGTCCAATAAAGTTAATTCTTCTCATATCAGTTAGGTTCGAGATGAAGAGTTCAATGTAAGATAAAAACAACTAAATTATTTTATAATAATATGACTTTATTATTCCCCGATACAAATTATACGTCAGTAAAGAGAGAATGAATGATTACATTAAATAAATAGTAAAGGGATCGTTAAAATAGTTGTCTGCCAACTAATCTAGTCCAATCCCACAGTTTTTAGTTAGGCCTCAGGTCCCCACACCCTCTTCTAAATTAATTGGTCAACATTTGGAAATTGTTTCAAACCACACAATCAATTTTAAATCAGTATGTAGTATGTAGTGCTATGAATACAAAGTCAGTATGTAGTGAGGAAAAGCGGTTCTTTTATTGACACTTTAAAATGTATTTTAGTGCCATACATTTACTATAGCGAAAATTCATCCATATCTCAATTTGACGACATTTTAAAGGAAATATTTGTATTTAGGGTTCCAGTCCATCGAATGTAAAATCGTTTTATATACTGAGATCTAAAATGGTCCAAACTCCCACCCTAAATTAAAACAATTTAGTTGTTTTATCCTAGATTGAACGATTGATCTTATTATAATACAGAAATGGCATGGTTACATACATTCCATGCCAATGCTGCACAAAGTTGATCAACGTACGCCATATAAACTAACGGTAGTTAGCTGTGGATAACTGTGGATGTTGTGGAATGGAACGAGGCTAAACTATATATTCCAATGGACATTTCTAACCCTATCACTCCTCGAATCTGAAACAGCAAACACAACCCATAATTTTAGTAACTTTTGAGAAATATTCCAAAATCCCCAAATAGAATGTTTTTGATCTTAAATGTAGGCGTTAGTCTTTTATTCTATTGTATTAATAAATCATCAGTTCACTCTAAGTAAGCTTGGCGTTGTTATTATTGTTGGTGAGTTTTGCCTTTATTCGTCCTTAACTAAATGTTATTGAATTGAATTGAATTGTAATTTATTCCCCACAAGAAATAAAAATACAGAAAAGAAATAAATGATAACATCCAAAAGGAAAAACGATTTCAAGTTGTGGGTGAGAGACTAGAAAATAGTTTTCGGAAAACTAATTGAGTTTAGCCACTCAATTTCAAAAGCATCGAATTGCATATCATAAAAAATGTTGTGACTGTAGTTGCTCAAATTAACACGGATTACAGAGTCAGAAAACAACAAACAACAATTGTTTACATTAATAAGAAAACAGATAAACACACTACGGTGATACGAAATTTACATGTCAACTGGTTAAAGCATCATGAAAACGCAAATAACTAATAACCTTAATATGTACTTAGAATCCAGTGCTTATATTTTGATTTAAACCTAGCCCTGTTAGGGATATTTCTGGTATCGTTGGGTATTTTGTTCCATAGCATGGGACCGGCAAATTGAATTGAAGACTGGCAAAGTCAGCTAGTATATTTTGGAACATGAAAATCTCCTCTTAGTTTACAGCGAGTATTGCGATCATGTGCAATAAAAGAAAAGTAGTTATGGAAAATAGGTGGAAGATTATTGTTTAGTGCATCATGCACAAAAAGACCTACTTGAAACTCATATTGTTTATATATGCCAAGTATATCAAATTTTTTGAACAGGGCATTCGTATGTGCATTATACTTACTACCATGTATAATCCGAACAATCTTTTTTTGTACAAGTAAAATGTCCTTTAAATGCGTTTTATACGCACTTCCCCAAGTTTCTAGTCCATAACTAATATGTGGCAGTATGACAGTGTTATAGAGCATGACAAGAGTAAAACGTGGAACCATATATCTTAGCTTATAGAAAATACCAGTTAATTTACATGATTTCTCCTTTGTGTGCAAAATATGCTGCCGCCAAGACAAATTGTTGTCAAGACGAATTCCAATGAAAGATGTACAATCAACCTCCTTTAAAAGCTTATCATCTAGAGTAATTGAACCAGTGACTGAATGTTTACTTTGTTTACTCTTAATCACCATATACTCGGTTTTGCTAGCATTAATGGTCAGTTTGTTAGCGTTACACCATTTATTCACATTTACAAATTCGAGTTCAGTTTGACTAAGTGATACGTTATTATGTACGGGTTTGAAAGATTTGAATAAATTTGAGTCGTCGGCATAAAGCCTGAAATTAAAAAATGGTGATGAGGATGAGATGTCCTTTATATACATTAAAAATAAAATAGGGCCCACAAGAAACATTTAATTTATAGGAGTCTATGTTGTTTATGCTAACATACTGACTTCTGCACTGCAAGTAACTTTTAAACCACTGTAAAGGTAGACCACGGATTCCATAATGATCAAGTTTTGAAATTAAGATTGCATGAATTAACTGTGTCGAGTGCTTTTGAAAAATCAACAAAGATACCAATTGTCAAATGCCCTTTATCAAGTTCATTTAACAGGCTTTGTATCAAATTTACAAGCGAAACTTTACAGCTAAATTTATGTCTGAAGCCATACTGATGTTCATATAACATGTCAAATTTATCTAAGTAATTCATCAATTGGCTATTAACACTTTTCTCAAGTGTTTTGCTAATAACTGAGATCGGTCTGTAGTTACCCAAATCGTCTTTATTACCTTTTTTGAAAAGAGGCAAGTTTCGAGCGACTTTGAGGTGATCTGGGAATTTTCCCGAACAAAACGATAAATTAATTATGTGGGCAAGCGGAATGGATATGTTATCTTTGGCCTCACGAATCAGTTTAGAAGAGATGTTGTCGTGTCCCGTGGCTTTATGGATATCGATATCTCTAATAATTCTTTCAACATCATATTGTGTGACAGGCTTAAGGAAAAAAGATTGGGGAGATTTTTCCCAAGGAAATCGTGGAATGAGATATGGTCATTATGAGGTATTTTGTTCGCCAAATGCTCACCTACTTGAACAAAGAATGTGTTAAAATCTTGTACAATGTCCTTTCGTTGCGTATGAACTTCCTCAGTGCCATTATGGTTGTGAAGTGCCTGCGCATGGAATGTAGAAAAGTCCCTAAAATATGCATCATCTGCAGCCTGTTGTGTCTGAATTGAATGAAAACATGCAAATATAGGAAAATGGTCTGAGATATCAGTCATAATTGTACCCGAATCGATTTGGCCATTTGACACGTTTGTATATAAATGATCAATAGCAGAATGGGAAGTACTCGTTATCCGTGTTGGTGTGGTAATTAATTGTTCAAAATGGTAACATGCCAAAGTGTCTAATAAATTGTGTGCGTCAGAGTTGGAATTTCTGGTAACATCTATATTAAAGTCCCCGACAAGAAAACAGCCATTATATTTTCTTTCATGTGCACAGAGGATAAACTGTCTATAAAATCAATCACATTACTATCAGGTGGTCTGTAGATGTTACCGATTAAAAACACTTTCTTGTCCACTTCAACTTCTAGCCAAATTGATTCTGCACTTGCGACTCTAATATTATCGAGAATGTTATAGGAGAGACACTCGCGAATATAAATACCAACTCCACCGCCTCTACCTTGGCTTCTACATTTTACTTCAAATGAGTAATTCGGTATATTGTGTAACTTACTATTGTGAATTTGCCATATTTCTGTTAATGCAATTATGTCAAACTGTTTACGTAAACAATGTTCATAAAAAAGTCTAAATTGTGGGTAATTTTTGTTTAACAACCTAACATTAATTTAATATGGGAAATTGCAAACATGTCATCACTATCAGACAATGCTTCGTTAAATTGGCTCAGGGAATAAGCTGCACAATTTACATCAAACGTTTGTTCAAAATTCTCTACATTGATAGCCATAGATTACTTTTAGATTTACATTTTAGTGGAAGTGTTACGTGGAAACAAGGGTGTGGTAGTGGATTGAATTACATACCAAGAATAAAATGTAGCTGGATCTATGTAATTTTGCATAGTTTAAGTTCATTGGTTATGGCAGTAGCAACAGATTGGTCCGATTTCTTCACATATATTTGTCCGTTACGTGTCCATAAATATTTATAATGTTCAGACTTTCTTTTGTCGTTTACCAACTTCATTAACTTTCGTGTTTTAGGGGTCAGACTTTCTTTTGTCGTTTACCAACTTCATTAACTTTCGTGTTTTAGCGGTCAGATTTTCGTTGATGTAGATTCTGTTTCTATTGGAGTATCCAAAAGTATTTGTATTTGAGATTTTTTTCTTATTTTTCATGATAAAGTCACGATCTTTTCTATGGGTGAACTTGATGATGATTGGTTTTGGTCACCGTACCTGTCTTTGCCCCATTATGTCTAAGTTGTTCCTCTCCATGGTGAATTTCCGCCCAATCCTGTGTGTAACTTCGATGTCGTTTGCAGTTATGCCTGGTTTTATTTTCTGCAAAACCTTGATCGCGACGTCGTCTGTATTTTCGTAGACTTCCAGCGATTCGGGAATACCATGCATTTCGATGTTCTCTCTGCGACTGTAGCGATTTTGATCTTCAGTTGCGTTTTCAAGCTCGCTCACTCTTTTGCTTAGGTCTTCATTATTTCGCCTCATTTCTTCGTTTTCTTTTTCAAGCGCAGTTATTCTACCTCTATATTCTTCGATGAGAGCATTGAAGAATTCAAGCGATGTAGTAGTGGTATTCTGCCATTCTTTTATCTCGTTTAGATTTTGCAGGAGTGTTGGGATAAGGTTTACTTGAGAACTAATTTCAGCTAGGTGTTGTTCAATTGAACTTTGAAGCAACAGGTTGGAGTGCAGGTTCAGACAGCTGTGATCGGTGTCGTCTTTTAGGTGAACTTGGCGGGGAAATTGGTGGAAAACGTTTGTCTTTGCATTTTTTGCATAAATAGAGATCGCCTTGAGTGAAACTCACACCTTTGGTTTTGTCACAGTCATTGCATTTCGGCATCGGGATAATGATATGGACAGTGGCGGGAAATAGACAGAATTATTCAAATTAGCCCAGGTGACAATGTACTTGAACTTGGAAGGTAATCAGGCAGTTGGTACCCAGTGTAGTAGAAAATCTGTAGAAGATTCTGCCAGGATTTTCTCTGAACAAATGTCGAGATTTCCGCAACATGTTATAAAGTTACTTACACTTGGTCTTTACGAATAGGTATACGACGTTTGGGTGATGTAGAGTCATCTAATACTGCAATATAGTCAAGTTTACCAGGAGCTCAGAATCGACGTGTTTGCTCGAACAACAACGCCACCTCATTTAGTAAAGAAGGCTGACATCAGGGTTAACTATTAGATCTGTCCCATGTAAAGTGGTCGCCCCTTGTGAATTTAACCGCCTGAGACCCTTAACCCACATTGACTTGACGAGTGGCCGGAGAGTCCAGGGTCTTCTCCCGTTGTATATAAATACCGAGTCCAAGTCCTTCGGGTGGTGATTTTTACGAAGCCTACCATCATGACCATATAGCAGGCTGGGTGCCATGGCACATATGATAGTCAATGACACGTGTTACAGCTACATCAAGGAATACGTATACTATATGTCAAGAAAGCGATATTAGGAACATAGAAATGATTCCACGTTCGGACATAGTAAAACCTGAATCTACGGTAATGATGAATTACACTATAATAGATGTTGATGTCATATTAAGTTAAATTAGTTTCAAACATTGCAAATTACCACATGCGCATATGATATGCCTTGGAGTTACAGTGTGTGAGTAAACCATCTCAGATGTTTTAAGCGTAAATTGATTGCCTAACAGATTGTGAATAAAGGCATGTATTTATGAAACGTATGTATAAGGAATATGAAAAGAATGTATATTATAGCAATATGCATATGGAATGAAATATCGTAGTAAACGAACGCTTACCTTATTTTTTAACGTCATGATAACTGATAAAATAACACTAATGCGGGGAATCTTGGATTGAATCTCTGGCCCTTAAAGGCACTTGAAAGATACGTGGGTACAACTGTTGCTATTGTGGTAGCCTTTATATGAAAATGAGTGACGTACACAGTTCAAAATATAACATGATGCAACTTAAGATGAATGTTTCTGCAATGTTGGGAATTAAATGAATCGTTGAATTCTGTAAAAGAAGTACTCTAGCAAATGAAATACATGCCTGTAAGAACAACGTTTAACGGCTTCGGGTGCCCTTGCAAAAGTTTCTACATAACTTGAAAATATACAATATCCATCCATCCATTCATCAATCCATCAATCCGTCTGCCGGTCGGTCAGCCATCGATTGTCAATCAATCAATCAATCAATCAATCAATCAATCAATCAATCAATCAATCAATCAATCAATCAATCAATCAATCAATCAATCAATCAATCAATCAATCAATCAATCAATCAATCAATCAATCAATCAATCAATCAATCAATCAATCAATCAATCAATCAACCAACCAACCAACCAACCAACCAACCAACCTACCAACCAACCAACCAATCAATCAACTAACCAATCAATCAGACAGCACGCATTAATAATGTTCAGTCACCCAGTATGTAGAGAAAAAGAAGAAGTAGATTCAACAAAATAGTGACTAAATGTTCTTAAAGTATAAGAGCAAAGAATTTCGTCATAGTCAATTGTATACGTTGTATTCAACTGAATTTTTGTTCCAAACACAACTTGAAAATTTTACCTGATAAATTGTATACGTTGTTCCATGCAGTGTGAGAAGTACGATTTTCATAAACAGGTGTTCGTTCTGTTTATGACGTTTGACAAATATTTAACGACACATTTAGAATTATCGTAATTTTCAAACTACACCCATCTGTGGTATAGAGAAGCTAATTTCTTTGAAAAGGCTATTTGCAAGTATTATTCTAATATATTGACCATGTGTTCTTTTATAGACCCTACATTAGGGTCTATGGTTCTATTCAGAACTTAATAAAAGTAACCCATTTTTTAATTACTTAATTTTCAATTTCTAAAGGTATGTTTTGTGAGACTGTGGTGTTACATAGCATTACAGAGATGATTAATTATTGCAAAATTTGCATAATATGTTGAACAATTGCCCCAACGTCGGATTTTACCCTGGAAAATCGCCGATGTGATACCTGGATTTCGACTACGCAAAAAAGAAAAAAAAGAATACTCTGTTTTTTCCCTTATACGTGCAAACTGTATATGAAGAGTATCAACCAGTAGGAATCAATCACCCATTTTCAGTCGTGTTTATAGCCATACTTGTATATTTCCATGGCAATCAGACTTGGCGACAATTAATTATCCCCACTTTCACATAAATTGCTCAACCGTTCGACTTTACCTAAAATGTGTTGGAGTGGAATCTAGATGTCGACTGCTTTCTGTACCGTAAAATGCCAATTTATTTCATTTTTCCTCCATAACTTATCTCTCAAAGCGTACACTATCGACCAGTAAGTCTTTGTATCTACCACTATCATTATTTTTCTAGCTAGTGCTTGTGCTTTGACTAAAATCCAACGTCCTCAGATGTTTGTGCAAAACATGAATAAGACCCGAGATAATGTTGCATGTTGCCAAACAAATTTAGCAGCTAGCCATGTTTAAGGCAGGGTATTAGAAAACGCAGAATTTGTTCAACGACTACTAAAGTTTAACATAAACATTTGCGCCAAAGAGTTCGTCAAAGTCAATTGTACACTATGTAGATTGATTAATATTTTCAAATTACACCCATCAGTGTTAAATATAGGAGCTCTATCGCTAAAGTTCCTTGGGAAATAATAAGCTTTCTTTATACTGGATAGTTCTTTATTATGTATATAAACACTTGTCTCCCAATTGAAGTCCCGTGAGAGCCACAACCCATGGGTTCAGTGTTAATGCAGGCGGAAACCGAAGTACCCGGGAAAAACCTGCGTTATTTGGTAGAATCACTGAACGACACTCTTCTTAATTACATAGAGCGTTGTAAATATAATCAAGCCCTGAATGGTTTCGAATTCCGACCGCAGTGGTAAAAGGCAAATGGTTTAACCACTCTGCCACCGACAATCCTTACTTGCGTGTACTAAGCTTATGTCAGTATTGGCCATATTGTGCAAACTTGTAATACTTTAATTTCCAATTTCTAAAGGTACTTTTTGTAACCGTTTGCAACCGTTTTCTGTAAATATAAATGTCAATCTGTTTCACCGACAAACTTATTAACGCGGCTATCATAGTCAACTTCATTAATCTCAAATATCGATCGAATGCCGTCAGCCCCCGGACTACTTGCTCAGCAAAGGATGTCGTATTTTGTCAAGTATTCAGTCTTAGTGCTGGCGTTTTATATTTACCTGTTGGTCAAGTCCAGCTAAGTGTCCACAGTAACGAAATTTACCAACGTGATATAAATGAGCTCTGAAGGTATATATGTTACACAGATACAAATAACAGGGACATGTAAATCGCTAAACTACTCAGTTGAGAGAGTTTAACATGTTAAAGATAGTATGTTTTCATAAATACCGAATAGAATCATACAAGTTTTTTTTTTACATTTACAAAAAAACACCAAAACTAAACAAAAGCACCCACTTGTAAACGAGCTGTGGACATAAGTCATAATAGGTAATATTAGGATACTGACTTAACGGATTACTGATTAATGCAATGATCCACTATTGCATGAAATCCAGGATTCAGTGCATACAATTTAAACAGAGTTATTTTATTTAGAACTGTTACCATCGTAAATCTAGTTTGCAATAAAATTACCAACAATACGGGTGTTGATGTCAAATTTGTATTCAAAGAGATTAACAAATTACGTGCTACTAATGATGTTTGACAAGATATGGAATAATAACATAGTTATAAGTGTAATTAATTAACGTGTATATGTATGAAATTCACACTGAATGTTTCCATACATTTAATGACACAAATCAGAAATAACTTCATGAGTACAACAAAGTGACATAAATAATGAGTATATTTGATACTGAATAATTTGTGTCAACATACTTTAACAATAAAAAATATGATGATAAAAACAGAAGTAAAATCACAGACAATGTAAAAGGTTAAAGAGAATCAAACAAGTATGAATTTAAAGATTTGTTTGAAACAAGTTAAGTTTGTAATACTGATAATATAAGGTGAATTGTTCCAAAGTTTGGAGCTTTCAAAACTAAATGACTGAGTAAACCGACGACAATGTGGAAGTGGCAAATACAAAAGATTGTTGGTGCGGTTGCTGGTCCTTAATTCCATCATGATGAGAAGTTTTATTTCTCTATTTGACATCCAGTCATAGCCTGTACATAGATGTTGATAGAGATTTCAGGGGTCCGAAAATAGTGGACGACTCGTCGATTCTTACTATTCTGCCATTTCCATTTCAATTAAAATCATCCAAGGTGTTCGTATCGTCCGAATGAGTTTGGACAGCATGGTGCATTAACAACTTATTGCGATTGACCAAGTGAAAAACGAGAAATGTACTAATGTTTAGTGTTTTTTACTCTTAGACATGTTACAAAATCTTTCCCAGTATTAATCTGAACAGTGAAACGTGTTGTCATATGAAATTCACAGACTAAAAATGAATTAAAGATAAGGGAAATTGTGAAAATTGATGACAAAACGACACTTCACAAAATGATCCATGAATAATCAATCATACCAAGGAACAGTCGATCAAGGAAATATGAAGAACTTTGTACTGAGTTTGTAGTTTGCTGATCACTGTTTGTGGATGTTTTCGGCCTGCAGTACGAACAATTCCAAACAACAGAAATAACTTTACCTGTACACGAATTTATAGACTCCACATTCCAAATTTACAAGGTCCCCATAATGAATCGTCAGATTTCCGTGTTGTCTTGTTCAAAAGTTGATATTTCAATCTTAGTAAATTGAGTATGAAATTTAAGGAAATCAACTGCAGAACGGCTGTCACAAGTACTATTTTATCAAACACCAAAAGTCATATCTTTGACAAAACACGTGCTGGCCAACATGCTAAAGTATACAGTGAAAGGAACTGATTAGGCCTAAAAAACATTGTTTGGTTCCGGTTACCCGGTCGATCCAACCTAGATTTTCACGGCCGACCCTAAACGAAAACTAACATCACCTTAAAAATGAAAATGTTCTTCCAATCTGTAACGGCTGTACATCTGATTGAAAGATACCAATACCACAGAGATCTATTGGAAAACAATGGAAAACATAACTACTTCAACTAGACACTCACACATGGAAAAAAATCTACCTACCCCACTTATTCTAAAATTGAGCGTAGTCAGAACCACACAATATTTTAGGCCTTAAAGGGCAAGTCCAACGAGATTTTCCTATCAATCCGATCGGAAATAAAATATCGTATGTTACAGAATATTATTTTTCTATACGTAATATGACCCCTTTCAGGCATAAGTGAAACAATTCCACATTAAACATATATCTTTGCCGAATGATCTCAATACTAGTATACGTGTGTAATAAGTTTGAGGGCTTACAGAGTGGCAAATGACAGGTACGTATATATACACTACCCAACTACTCAGACGGTAGAAATGTAACCATGTAGGTTTGAAATAACGATAGTTCCATTACCATAGTGCTGTTCCATATTCCATTTTTGACTTCATAAAAAAACTTGTGAACGGTGTGTAGACTTAAAGGATTACTCACTATTAATGATTGAATTAAATACAATTTAATCTGATTCTTTGCAGAATTAATTCACCTAGAACTGTCACCATGTAGAAAATCTAGCTTATAATATGACGACTTTTGTCCAAACAGTACAGGTGTTGATGTCAAAATTGTATTCAAAGAAATTGAAAATTACGTGCTACTAATGATGTTTGGCAGGATATGGAATAATAACATAGTAATAAGTGTAATTAATAAAGTGACATATGTATATGCAATTCTTATAATGGTTTCTGTGCAATTTGTTTAAATTCTAGTCTCTATACATCAATCATTTTGTTCAATATTATGGCATAAATAATGAACACATTTGATGTTGGATGAAATTAGCTTTACCGGCATTGATATAATTTACCTAACTGGAGTCACACAATATTGAAATGGGGCAATTAGGTGGTGTGGTGTCGTGTTGTGGTGTGGTGCGGGTGTTTGTTTGGTGGTGGGGGTGTTATAGTGAATTTAGTATCAATGATACAGTGGGGGCCATCCTGGTTTGGAATTTGCAAAGAGGCGGTTAGAGACCTTTGTGTACTAAAACCAACACCAGTCCAAAGAAACTGCGCATGTCCAGTCTCTTATCACCATAGTTGGAAGACTGTGATGGCGTGAGTGGTAATTGGATGAATATTACGAATGTCCTTCATTCCTCCACGATCACAGTTCCTATTTATCATCCAGTCTTGCAAATACACAATGAAATAATGGATGATTTCAGAGGTCTAAAATGTATGCATTAATCACCTCGTCAATTCCTACACTGGCTTCAACTCGGTCATTTTTTTATAACTTACGTAAGCAAAGATATTCATTAAAACTTTACTCAGTTGAAAGTTGGAGCATAAGTAGGTAATACGCTTTGTAGATATAGCGACCTCACGGTGTTTCGTACGAAAGATTAATGTTTGTGTGGAAAGTGAAAATGTTGTGGTAACCGGAAGTGCTGATTTTAGGATTCGTTCTGAAAAATATCGTCATTATGCGACTACAAGACAACACCAAGAACTGCAGAACAACTCCAAACTTATAGAAATGAACCCTATCTGTACGAACATTTATAAACTCACTCCAATTTGAATCTAAGTAAAGTATGGATAAAAGTGAAGACATGTTAACTGAAGAGAAAGGTTATCATATTATTAATTGTATCCGAGCAAATCAAAACATTATTATGACAAATCGATCATGATTGAAAATTTCTATCACATGCTGTAGAGTATCATTATTTGTCGCGTGATATGACCCCTTTTCTGAAACATGTAAACTAATTCCGTGCAAAAAACCCCATATATCCTTACCAAATATTAATAAAAATACCAAGTGTGTTTTTTATCATTAATTCCTGTGTATATGATGTACCAATCTGACAACCTGTATGTATTGATAATGTGTCCATTATACAAAGTTTACAAACTACAGGATAAAATATACACTTACAGTTTACTTCGTACAAAACTTGTAAATAATGACCCATTAACGACACGACACGACACGACATCGACATGGCGTGGTCACAATAGGTAACCTTTTAACGAATAATTCACTACAGTAATGGCTACTGATTAAATATATACGATTTAACCAGGGCCGTAGCCTGACCAAATTGCCAGGGGGGGGGGGGGCAGAACTTTGTCTAGGTGCAATCATGCATTTACAATTTAGAAAAGTGGCTAATTTACATAAATGTGCATATAATTTACTTAATATATATTTTAGCATACGCAATTAAATATCGTATGTAAGGCTAGAAAAAATAAAACATGCTGGTCAAGGGGTAACCTAACCCATCACATTTGGGTAGGTAGGTAGAATTTCATTATTTCACAATACTTGACAAGGATAAAACAAACTATATATAATGATAACAAACTATTTCAATCATCTTGATACTATCTCTTACAATTTGTCTGCATAGCTACAGTTAGGAAATGTACACAATTCACGGTTAAATAAATGTTGTAGTTCCTCTCACCATCTCTTCTCAAAAAAAGTTAAGCCCCACCAAATGAAACTCAAGCATTATTTTAGCCACCCCTTCTGTTACCTACACTAAAGTGGAGATATGAAATTACGTGGTACAATATGATACATTAAAATAACAGTGATAGCCAACAACAATAATACTCTGAATGAGATTACTTTCCACAGGATGTGGATTTCGCACGCATACGGAGATGTCTCTAATTAGCTCTAACGTATACAGGGAGGTACTTAGCCAGACACCATCCATCTTGTTTTGGGAGAAAGACAATTATCACCTTGATTGCTACTGATTGGAGAGACAACTCCAAAGGTGAACAAATGAAAATAAGACAGTGTAGGAGGCCATTTAGAGGCATAAAATATCAAACCATAGACATAATTTAAAGTATTTCAATACGTGAATATGGTAATAAAATACCAGAATTCAAACAATTATGCTATACATAACATATTATCTGGAAGTGTATTTTGTTGTGGCAAAGCTGAAAGATATTTTGCGGATGTGCACTTGGTAAATGACTTCTCCTGAAGTTTAATTTGGTTCCAAAAAATCCCGAATAAAGACTAAAACATTTCAAGACTTTCATACTTTGATGGCCCCATGACTCCCATGGTCGTAAACCTTTGCTCAATTCTTTTTAGTGCACATTGGATATACAATACCTTAATTTAATCTCAATTTAAGCTTGTATGCATCAGCACAGCCAAGTAAACCACTGTATAAAATATTATATAATTTGGAATAGACTCAAATGTATATTGTTACATGTACTATTCAGAAAATATAAAGAAATATCCTTAATTGTGACACAAATGCGAAGCCCGCATGATATGAGGATATATTGCCCATCACCAAAATAATATATGGGTAGGTTGAACAGCTTTTTCATTTTTTCTCGCCTAATGTCACATCTTTCAAAGTAGTTACCGAAAAGATATCACATTCAAAGTAAAAAAACCTCAAACTTTTAAAATAAAAAATGGATGGTGCTTTCTCAAATAAGTAACACAACACAATAATCATTTTCTTTACCCTACTCCCAACACTTTTATGGCCCTCCTCTATGTTGGAACCCAAGGTGAAATCAGTGAATTCTCCTTGTCATTATCATTATACTGGAAATAATTGAAGTTTGGATTTTGATGTTGAAGGTACAGCTCTGTTTACAAATTCAGGGCCATTCCTTCCATAGCAAGTGGTCGCTTCAAAATGAATTGCGGAATAACGCTAGTGTCAGTGCAATGAGATAATTATATCAAACAACATTTTAACCAAAGACAACGTCGAACACAATTATTGAAAGTGGATCTTTAAAGAGTGGATCTTAAATTGCGTTTAATAGTTTTCAGGGCCACCAAATATTCCAAAAAGAGGTCTGCCGTTTTATCAGTAAATGTTTTAATATAAGGAACAAGATGTAAATGAGATCAAGTGCATCTTGGGAGTCACTGCATACAACAGGCGACCTCACGTTGAACGACTTTTTCCGTCTTTTTTTTTTTTTTTTTTTTTTTTTTTGAGTTTCACTCTGACACTATTGCGACTTGCTATCTTCAAATGAAGGAGCTTTCAAGACTACTGTTACTCGCGGAAAATGCACAGTGCATGTGAACTTCTTTTGTACTTTCCCGCACATAGCATTTCTAAAGTTACGAATTTTTAATTTGCTATGCAGCAAAAAGTTACAATTTTTAACTGGACATAATTTTATTCAAAGTTAAGCCAGCGTACAATAAAGATATAAGATACATATTAGCGAGGAGTCAGTGTACAGTCACTTTTGTCTTTAGTGAACCATCAATTTAAATCGCGCATGCAAGGAATTATCACGTAAATAACGATTTTAATAACATCGCTATGTATTCAAAAAGTCGCTTTTTTCTTGTTTCCCCCCCGAAAATCTCTAGGGGGCAGCTGCCACCCTGCCCCCCCCCCGCAGGCTACCTGATTCTAAACAGAATTAATTTACGTAGCTGTTGCCATTGAAAAGATTGCAACAACCACTTATTGTCAAAACTGCACAGGTGTTGATGTCAAATTTGTTTTCAAAGAGAATGACAAATTACCTCCTGCTAATGACGTGTGACGAATAATAACGTAGTAATATATATTGATGTCATTGTGTTGAAATAACATAACTATTGATAAGTTTATGAGCCAGAGTATAATGTACATATTTGATACTGGAATCAATTGAGTCACACACACATAGGAACTAGTTTTATATGAACGATTCGTGCCATAGATGGCGCGGGAACTTATACTGAGTCACCCAAACGATTATTGCGCAACTGCACCTGTGCTATATACGGCGGAACTCTGAAGGGCGCCACCAGCGTTCACATATACAATCAACGAACTTTTATTTGGCTGCTAAATACATGCGTCAACAGTTGAAAGATAGAGTTTGGCTTTGCTGTTGAATAAATAGTTACCAATTTAACACACTTTTAACATTTTCGACCCACAAGTGTCGATATCGAGGAAACGAAGTGAGGTAAACGTACCCACGACTAAGGATGTTCCGGCCGTTGTTGGCGCTACACATGCGGTTCCCCGAGAACGTTATTACCTAACTTCAGACGCAGACACTACTGGTCAACATTTGGCAGACATTAAATGTTCTCTTACCGGAGGAGTGGCAGTTTTTATCGACCCACGTGTATAGTGATTTTATAGACAGAAAAGTTAACGCAGTTTTGTGATATTTCATATATTTATGAAATGATAGTTTTTTTTACATACATCATGATCAACTTACATAAACTTCGCAACGGTTGAAGCAACTGTGTTTATTCCTGCTCAAGCACTGGGGATACAACACATGTCAACAAGGCAAGCAAGTGGTCAATGGCGTGTTGGAAGGTCTAAAAATAAAAATGTCTTTGCTATCTGTTTGACGAATAATTAAGCAAGCCTATTGTAACACTGTCGCTATTCTCCACTCTACACAAATATTGTAGCGAACGTCCTCACATCGCACGCTACGTTCAAACGTACCGAGAACGTATGAACACTCAAGACTAGCTCAAAAGACATATATACAATATACAAATGTTTCGCCAGTTTACCTCCCAAAAACTCTTTTGAACTCACTTTCTTTCTCACCTCTATTATACACACTCTTACTTTAAGAAAATGTAAACATTAATGCGTGGGTTTCAATTATTAGTCAATGGCGTCACAGTGTCTTTTATATTGAATGGATGCAAGTAAACGATATCGATGATGAAGTTTGTTTTTGATAATTAACATAAAATGAGATCTTCAGCGAAATTCTAACTTAATGTAAACACCAAAGCCATACACTCACATTAATGTATTCTGTGACAAGTTAACGAAATTATTTTTACATTTATCATATGTCAACTTACGCCTAGTTTTCTCGTCGTCAGTCAATCGATAAGAGTCATGGTTAAACTATTTGTCTCGTGACTCAAATTTGGATATGAATTTAACCTATTTTTAGACAAGGGGACAAAATAAGGTAATTGAAACGTTGTTCGGTGACAAACTTTGTAATAATTTGATTATTATTAAACTAAAATTTTCTTCATAGGTAATCTGTCAGTATTTTTCTTGCTTGTACGCGACCGCTGAGATGTAAAACAGCATCACTAAAATAGTTCTGATAAGAAAAAAACGTTCGTCGTCAAAATGAATCGAACATACAATTATTATTTCTTAGACATTTCTCTGTCATGATTAGCTTTGCATACACAGTAACAAAATCGCTGCTCACGAATAGGAATTTATGTATTTATTTATTTATTTATTTATTTAATGGAAGACCAAAAAGGAATTCGAGGAATAAAAATAAAGGTAAATCCTTGAAAAGACTTTACTACCGTATTTTAGTTCTTTGTCCATCAAAAGTCTTAAACATGTACTTCACACGTGCAAACTGCTTCGTTCTGCATCAGAGTCCGATATCTTGTGAACATTAAGCTATTCGTTAAAACTTTGAAACTTTGTTCGGTGACAATATTTGTAATAATATAATTATTCTTAAATTAAAATTTTCTTCATATATAATGTGTCATTAGTATTTTTCTTGCTTTTACGCGACCGTTGAGATGTAATGCAGCATCACTGAAATAGTTCTGATAAGAAAAAAACGTTCGTTGACAAAGTGAATCGAACATACAATTATGCTATACCAATCGCATGTCAGCTGGTCGACCCGCGTGTTTTTTTTTCACAATTCCTCGCTTTCAGACAAAATCTCTCCTTTTGTAATTGCCTATTCTGTCACTAAGCTTATTTTTCGTCTTCTTAACGTTTATACTTCGTGTCACGATCACTACGCACACAATGGTCCTTGTTCAAGGCCAGTTCGTCCACCAGTGTTACAAAAGAGGGTCATCTCCGGTGTAAAAATGGGTCGATCCTCTTTGTTAACGTTAATTCTCGATCAATGATACTTTCTGATCTTCACATTAAGCTGAAGATCATGTATCATATAGCAACTTTGTACTCGGGATCACTTGGACTTAGGGAATTAGCTAGCAAACACCACACAATGTTCATGGTTGACTTGGATCATTTTAGAAGTAGCCAAGGAGCAGATCGAAGCTCCTCGTCTAAGCCTAGTTGTTGCCTTCAGCTCGATCCCTTATAAAGTGAATCCATACTTGTATTTCAACTTTAAATCCTTATAAACATAAATTATACAATACTCAAATGAGTGGATGATGTAATTAAGTGTTGTTACCTTGATTCAATGCAAATTATATTGACAAAATATAAAAACTATACTAAACAATGTGATCACGCCATTGTTCTTCCAGCTGCCTGTAATTAGTTATTATTTGACAATTAATGATCATTTAATAAATTAATGTTGTCATCTCAGACGAAAACTATTCGAGAAGTCAGTGGGTCATCCAAATTCTGATAAATCTGAAAAGGGGTACTTGAAATGTTTATTCTTATTTGTGTTTTTTTTTGGAACCAAATTAAACTTCAAAATATCTTTCAGTTTTGCCACAAAAATACACTTCATAACATGATAATATGTACTGCATAGTATAATTGTATCAATTCTGGTATTTTTGTACTACATTTTGCGACTTATGCCTCTAAATGACCCCCGTGTCTTATTTTCATAAACGTTTTCACCATTAATATTGGAGGTGTCTCCTCCCAATCAGTAACAATCACGGTGATAATGTCTGTCTCTCAAATCAAGTATGCAAGGTCTGCTGGAAAGTACCTCCCTGTATAGGCAAGAGCTCATTATGAGACATCTCCTTATGCATGTGGCATCTTCACTGCAGTGTGGATGACAGAAAGGGTGGCGAAAATAATTATGGAGTTTCATTTGGCGGGTAACATTCTTTGAGAGAGAGAGAGAGAGAGAGAGAGAGAGAGAGAGAGAGAGAGAGAGAGAGAGAGAGAGAGAGAGAGAGAGAGAGAGAGAGAGAGAGAGAGAGAGAGAGAGAGAGAGAGAGAGAGAGAGAGAGAGAGAGAGAGAGAGAGGGGTGGGGGAGAGGAGCTATACAATTTGTTTAACCGTAAATTGTGTGCATTTCCTAACTGTAGAACTAAGGGAAATCGATTGCCATACATACAAACTGGCCTTATTGACATACTCAAACTTACTTAACAGATAGGTATGTAGCTCAAAACACCCTGATAGTATCATGACCACATGTTGATGGCCTATCTTGATGGTATGGTAAGCGATTACAAACTAGTTAGAATACCTACCAAACTGCTAAGAGTATACCTGACAACTGTCGTCGGTTGCTCCAGTGAAACAAATTAATTTTATGTTTATATGTGCTACACATATTTGTAACGTTTCACACTTCCTTACTGTAAGAAAATCAGAGCGAAAACGTAGACTGTACAAAGACTTTCGTATACAAACAGTCAATGTAATTATAATGAAAACAAGTGGCTGGTTATCAAGAATCAATCAATAAATTAATCGATCGACCGACCGACCAACAGATCAATCATTCGTTCAGTCATTCACACATCCATCCATCCATCCATCCTCCCACCCACCATCATTCCCATCCATCTATCCATCAATCATTACTCTAAGTCCGTCCGTCCGTCCGTCAGTCAGTCGTCCAGTCGACCAGGCAGCAAACAAGCCATTTCCATGTAAGTATGTTTATGACTTTTGATTATCATTTACAGAACATTGCAGACAAACTATGGGATAAGGGCTACGAATCTCTGAACATCAATAATTGGCGAGACCGCATGGGAAATCGACAGGTGGGTATACATTGTACATTATTGATCATTCTTGACTTCAAATTGTAGAAACGGTGTTTAAGAACAATAAACAAAATATGGCGCAAAATAATAGCACATTTTGATATATTGGGAGTTTTCGACTGCAAACTCTCAGGTGTCCTCATGCGACGACATTTGACGCTGAATGATACCATTTAACAGTTGCAATGTGGAAATTTCAACTTTTAGCATTGATGATTGATAATTGATAATTCAACGTGTATTATTGTAACTTGGTTGTCATGTTACTGTCTTTAAAATGGTTACCACGTGATACATCAACATCGTAAATTTCTAACCTTGGCACAAATTCAATTTAAGTTCAATGTTGTCCAATAACAGTTGAAATCATGTATCGACCTGCCCCATCTAACAATTCCTATTTCGTGATACAGGTACCATACGGACGAAATCCTGATGATCGCCAACTTGGAAGGAACAATTTTCACAGGGGTCCCTTAAGAGAATACAAACCGAGTGACAGAGAGAGTGACAGACACGGATATCAAAGAGACAAAGATGTAAGTAAATAGAATGTAAGATAAACTAAGAGCAAATTTCTTTTTACTGAAATGCTTCTGAAAGAAGCATGACTGTACTGTGTTGATTAAAAAAATCTCTTCGGCCAAGTAAGCATTTTCTGATAGCACGAATTTATTGAGTAACCGGAGACATCTTGAAATTTATATATATTTGTTAAATTTTGATGTATCGAAAACTATACCGATATATATTGACAAATATTGAATGAAACAGTGTAATCACTTCACTTGAAGACTTCTAGCTAGTCTCAAATAGCTTCCTATAGTAACCTTACATATACAGTCGCGCTCATCTCCCCCCTCTCTGTCTGTCTGTCTGCCTGTCTGTCTGTCTGTCTGTCTGTCTGTCTGTCTGTCTGTCTGTCTGTCTGTCTGTCTGTCTCATACATTAGTCAACATCCGGGCTTAATCCCTGATCCATATAGATGTTTGTGATATTTCTATATTTCTAATTTGTATGTGCACTGTTTTGCAGGAACAACTTAAAGAGAAATCGGTATCAGATGATCAATACCATGCGGGTAGTAAACATAGGGGTCTAGAAAACGATAAGAAACCGAGCGACAGACTTGGACATAGACATAGTAATTCCCATGACAACGGGGTGAGTGAATGCGTATATGTAATGCAGGGTCGTTAGGCTTTTATATTTGTAGTTCATCGTTTATGTATTGTCGTAATCATGTATCGTTTTAAATATTTTTATTGCTTCGCGTATTTATGGTTAATTTATTCTCAAAAGTATCCTGTTACATGGTATACACATTGAGTGGTTTGTGAGTGAAATTTATTTTGAAAAAATAAATAAATAAATAAATTTCATTTTCAGAAATGTTCGAGTTAGGATGACTTTTGCTTTAAAACATTTATGCAAACAATTAACACGGTGTGATATTTCTATACAAAGGAAACATCATTTTGGTTGGAATTATTGCTTTGTCCAATTTGAATACACACAGTTACAGGAAAAGTCTTTAAAAGAATCATCCGTTTTAAACTGAATTAAATAATAAAATTAGGAGGTGCTTAGAATATGCTACATAGCATACAAACGTTATTTTCATTGCACTTTAATACAGGTACCATTTATTGAAAGACTGCTACAAAAAGGTCATGATAGATCAAGAGACGAAGGTAATAAAAATCCAACTAGTAGAAGTCAAGGAAAAGCTGGCCATTTCAAGCATGTAAGTAACTATATGTAATAGCATGAATCATCACAAGGTTTGCTAAATGAAAGTTTTGTTCCTGGTCCTTTTGAATTTATCAAAGAAATTTGGGCGTCCAACATTTTATTATCAAGACAAATCGCCAATCTATTATATTTCCATACATTTACATCGTATGTGTTTGCTGGTCATTTTTAGATAATCATTTCTATGCATTCTGTTTTACTTTGAAATTTAAGTCGATTGGCAGTTCTTAATATCAAAACTATTCATCAAGAGAAACCTAATATATATACATTTATCCTAAGAATACTGTGTCTGTGACTATCGATAATGTTTGTGTATATTGTCACAATCTTCATTTTTCTCCAATTGTCCAGAAAGAAAACTGGGAAGCCATGCTATCAAATGGTCGACGTTCTCCCAAAATACATGACCTTAGAGATCAGCGAAGAGGTAATATAATGATTGACAGGAATGACGACAGACGTGGATATAAACAAGACAAAAACGTATGTAATATTAAGAAATAAACAATTAGAAATAATGATAAAGAAGATCTGATGTAACCCAGGAAGGCTGCGTTCGGATTACTATTCACTGTGAATCACAACGAAAGAATGTACCTGAAACAAGGCATAATTGTATGTTAAGATCTACCAGAAATTAATATCATAATCTTGCTACAATTAATTTTGATACAAATCCGGATACTGTCAAATTATCTCTTTATGCCATTTTGTCTTGTTATGAATACCAATAATTTATATACACTTGTCATTTCCTTGTAGCCGATGTCCAAGAAGGAATTGCGCCGAGAACAAAGACATACAGATGGGAGACGATCACGTGACCGATATGAACAACAACAGGTACATATTTCCATGTATTTCTACAAAGTGTTTGCCAATAGTATGTTCGCATAATTCATAAACTAGGTTACGGTGAATTATTAATTGAATCTAGAGATTAAGGGATTGTGATTGGATCTAGAGATTAAGGGATTGCTACTCAAATATAATCATTTATAATCAAAGTCATTTTGTCTCTGATGTCAAAATGTAGGATAGCAACTATAGATTGGGTATTAGAGACTGGTGGTTTAGGAAATGTAGGATAGCAACTATAGATTGGGTATTAGAGACTGGTGGTTTAGGAAATGCTCATAAACCAGGGGGATAGAATGATCGTGTCAGAACCGGAAAACATCGATACACCTCTTTATATTATTGATATTTATACGGCTCTGAAACAGCTGAATATAATACGATTGTACACAACATATTTGCATATATATTTATTTTTTCCCAGGTTTCTGTAGAAACAGCATCATTACAGCGGAGACAATTCGGTGGTACGTAAACATAGTGATAGCTGTATCAGTTTGAGAAATTTGAACCGTGTATGTTCTTTTATGAATAAGACCTATCAATTTGACTTAAAAGTTTGAAACCCTATACGTTTGTGTTGAAGGTAGTAACCAAAAGTTGTTCAGTCGAAAAATACAATATAGCCATTTAAACTACTGCATGTATTCTCTGTGGCAATAAATCATGATTCTTCACGAACTAAAAGAGACAATGATATAACACTAGAATAAATGATTCAAATTCATTCCTTTAGGATTTAACCATCCAGGACAATTTACACACAAGGCTTTCCATCATATTTCTTTGCTCTTTTAAAAAAAAGGTTGCTGGAATGGGTACGACTTCCAATGTGATAATGGTCATTGTATAGATCGCTATTATGTGTGTGATGGAGCCAATAGTTGTGGAGATTGGAGTGATGAAACTATATGTGGTATGTATAAAATCAACATATATATAGGATAATAGTGTTAAATAAAGGATGCATGCAGCAATTGATCTCTTAATAGAATGGAGCTCACAATTTAACCAATTACAATTAAAACGTGTGTAAGTAATATTTCTAAAGTAAAAAATAGCACCAATAGCGTTGTAGCACAACTGTATTTGGCTGATGCTATGGACATGATCTTGTTGCTAGGAATATTTGGATAAATATTTGGAATCTTTAGTCACTTACCTACCCATCCCTAATGTTATCTTTGTAATATGTGTCGTCATTTCATTATTGCTAAGGGCATGGTCATGGATGTTAGGGCTAATTGTGTCGAAATGTTTTCAACAATAACTGCAGAATAATACATCCCTACCAAGTTTCAATCCATTCACCATGCAGTTCCAAAATACAAGTTTTTGATCAAAATTTTTAGACCTAATTTGCATGTCGCTGATGGGATCATCATGTTATAAATACAGCTTTATCTACACATCCCCAGATGCATCCCCATTAACTTTCAGCCCAATCTGCTTAGTAGTTTTGGAACTATATATTGTTGACAAAAAATACATATTTTTAGACCTAATTTGCATATCACTGATGGGGCATCATCATGTTATGAAGAATTCTTAATCTAAACACCCCTAAGAACGCCCCCAATAAATTTCAGGCTAATCTGCTCAGTAGTTTTGGAATTAAAGATGTTTGACCAAAAATACGCATTGTTATACCTAATTTGCATATCACTTATGGGCTCACCATGTCATGAATAATTCTTAATCTAAACCCATGTTTTTACCCAAGTCACACATCGGTGGTGAGACCAGGTTGATCTGAACAATTTCCCAACTAGACAACCAATGTAATAAACCCACCAATATCATGGCAATCGGTCCAGTGGTGTTTGACTTTAAGTTGTTTACACACACACACACACACACGCACACACACACACACACACATACACGTCACACACACAGACACAGACACGCAGAGACGCACACACACACACACACACACACACACACACACGCACACTCACATACATAGACAGACAGACAGACACTTTGCCATCCCTATAGCACAACTGAACTTTATCAGTTTAAACTAATTCAAGAACATAATTCAACAACTGACTAAGCATCTTGTGTGTCCGTATGTGTATGGTAAGACATCGAGTATGGCACCATCCTTACATCTTACGTATTATTCTTTACATTCTTTTCAGATTGCAGTCTACCAGATAGTTTCTATTGTGAATATTATTATCATTCTTATAGCCACTGTTTGCCCGGAATCCTTGTATGTGATGGTCATGACGACTGTAGGAATGATGAATTCTATTGTGGTAAGCTTGAACTTATTTTGATAT